>NC_136983.1:18326003-18533503 GCF_032717465.1 Coenobita brevimanus
GGAGTCTTTAAATATTCAGTCAATTGGTCTAGTGTCCACCCTTGAGAGTTCCCAGAATTCTTTAACTGAGTTAACTGAACCTGCTTTAAGGGGTAAATTAAATCCTCATGATGAAGCTCCTCTTTTGAGCAGTAACGTGGGTGACACTCTGAAGAGTTCATGTGCTAATTTCCTGTCTGATGGTTTTGTCAGTCCTCTGGACGGTAATGACAGGAAATCAGTTAAAATATATCGTGATACAGGTGCTTGCCAATCCCTTATGCTGACCAGTGTTCTAGGCTCTAATGTTAATTCCTCTGATGAAACTGTAATCTTACAAGGTGTAGGGAATAATTACTTCTCTGTCCCTCTGTGCAGAGTGAATTTAGAGTCTGGTATTGTTAATGGTTCCGTTATGGTTGGGTTGGTTGAGACACTCCCAATGTCAGGTGTAACTTTCTTACTTGGAAATGATATTGGTGGAAGTCAAGTGTGTCCAGCTCCTCAGTTGTCTAGTGAGCCAGTGGCTGCGACCCATGATTGTGATGTCCCTGATGTGTTCCCTGCATGTGCTGTCACTAGGGCTAAGTCTAAAGTTACTGGTGACTTAGAGGATAATGATGATGATGATGTTATCCTAGCTGACACTTTTCTTGCTAATTTGGACCACTCACCAGATGAGGCAGTACCCCGTAGTGTTGATAATTTGTCTCGTCAAGAGTTGGCTGAGTTGCAGGTTGCTGACCCTGAGTTGAGAGGTCTAGCTAACGCTGCTTGCAGTGAGGAAGAGTCAGCTGGTGCTTCTACTTGTTATTATATAAAGTCAGGAGTACTTATGAGGAAGTGGAGACCCCCAACAGCATCAGCCGACTGTGAATGGGAGGTTGTACATCAAGTTGTCATCCCTCGTGTTTGTAGGCAGGATATCATTAGAGTGGCTCATGATTCCAGTTTGGCAGGACACCTTGGAGTGAGGAAGACTGTGGCACGCATTTTGAAACACTTCTACTGGCCAGGTATCTTCAGGGATGTTTCCTGGTATTGTAAGTCTTGTCACACCTGTCAAGTTGTGGGGAAGTGTAATCAGACCGAAAAGGTTGCACCTCTAGTTCCCATTCCTCCTTTTGAGGCGCCATTCACCCGTGTGTTGGTGGATATTGTGGGCCCTCTTCCTAAGACTTCTTCAGGATTTTCTTATGTGTTGACCCTGATTGATATGGCTACTCGTTATCCTGAAGCCATTCCACTTAGAAATATCTCAGCAAAGAACGTGGTTAAGGAAATGCTAGGGTTCTTCACAAAGTTTGATCTGCCCAAGGAGGTACAGTCAGACCGGGGAAGTAATTTCATGTCAAATGTTTTCAAGCAGTCTCTGAAAGAGTTGGGCATCACCCAGATCACGTCTTCAGCTTACCATCCCCAGACCCAAGGAGCGTTGGAGAGATATCATCAATCACTCAAATCGATGCTCAAGAAATACTGTTTGGAACATCAGAAAGACTGGGATAAAGGTCTTCCATTCGTTATATTTGCCGCAAGAGAATCTCCAAATGAATCACTGGGCTTCTCACCTTTTGAACTACTGTTTGGCCATGAAGTAAGAGGACCCCTCAAGTTACTCAAGGTATGCTGGCTGTCATGAAGTCAACCTGCTGGAGTATGTGATGAAGTTCAAAGAACGGCTGTCCACTGCTTTACAGCTGGCGAGAGAGAATTTAGGAGCTGCTCAGGAGAAGATGAAGACTTGGTATGATAAGAAGTCCAGGTTATGCCACTTTCAGCCAGGAGATCAGGTGTTGATTCTGCTACTGGTGCCTGGGCAACCTCTTCAAGCCAAGTTTAGTGGTCCTTATTTTGTGGAGAAGAAACTCAGTGATGTCAACTATGTCATCGCCACACCAGATCATAGAACGAACAAGCAACTTTGTCACATCAACATGCTAAAGTTATATCACAGGTGGGACGAAAATAACCCAGTCTGCACTGTAGCTGTTCCACCCGAGTCTGCAAGTGAAGCTCTCCCATGCAGCATGAGCCTGAGTGATAGTTTGGGGAAGAATCCTGATATCATGAATGATCTCCAGACTAAGCTTTCTCATCTACCTCCCGAGGAAAGGCAGGAGTTTTCGGCATTACTGCAGGAGTACCCGCAAGTGTTCCGTGCCACTCTAGGAAGAACCACTGTGTTGATGCATGATGTCGATGTTGGAGTCACAAAGCCAATTAAACTGCCTCCTTACCGTGTGAACCCAGTGAAAGTTCCTCTCATCCAGAAGGAGCTTGGCTACCTGTTGGACCACAAGATGATTGAGCCCTGTCAGAGCGAGTGGAGTTCTCCTGTCACTCTAGTCCCTAAGCCAGGTGGGTCACAGCGGCTTTGCATCGACTACAGACGTGTTAATCAGATAACCAAAACAGACACTTACCCTCTCCCTCGCGTGGAAGATTGCATAGACAAGATCGGAAAGGCTAGGTACATAAGTAAGTTTGATTTGTTAAAGGGATACTGGCAAGTACCTATGACTGAACGTGCTAGGGAGATCTCATGTTTTGTAACACTAGGAAAGACTTTCGCATGTTCTGTAATGCCCTATGGTATGAAGAATGCACCAGCCACATTTCAGAAGCTCATGAATGTTGTAACAGAGGGTTTGGTAGGGTGTGTTGTTTATATTGATGATGTATAAATCTTCAGTGACAACTGGAAAGATCACCTATGCCATGTCAGTAAATTTCTTGAGCGTTTGGTTCAGGCTAATCTTGTAGCTAATTTATCAAAGTGTGAGTTTGGTTAAGCTAAAGTTCAGTACCTTGGGTACGTAATTGGTGATGGACATGTTGCACCACCAGGAGCTAAGGTTCAGGTTAAAAGGGATCTTCCCAGACCTAAAAGTAGGAAAGAGTTACAAAGATTTTTGGGAATGGTAGGTTATTACAGGAGATTTGTTCTTAACTTTTCAATTTTTGTATCACCACTTACAGACCTACTGAAAAAGGGAGTTAAATTTGTCTGAACCGATAACTGTGAATCCTCTTTCGGTAAACTTAAAGCTATCCTATTAAGTCAGCCAGTGCTCGCTACTCCAAATTTTGCTAAGCCTTTTAAGATGGTTGTTGATGCAAGTGATACAGGAGCTGGGGCTGTTTTGCTGCAAGAGGATGATCAGGGTATTGAACACCCTGTATCTTATTACAGTAAGAAGTTCACTCCACCTCAAAAGAACTACTCAACTATTGAGAAAGAGCTTTTGGCCTTGATTTTGGGTTTACAGCATTTTTCATTTTATTTGTGTTCTGGTTTTGACCCCATAGTCATTTATACCGATCATAACCCACTGAAATTCCTTAGTAAGTTTAAAGATAAAAATCAGAGATTGACAAGATGGAGTCTACTTCTTCAGGAGTATTCATTAGACATACAGCATGTCAAGGGGAAAGAAAATGTTATTGCAGATTGCTTATCTAGACTTTAGACAGATTGTTTTAGAGTAATAAGAAATTTCCTTTGTAAATTTTTTTTTCTTTGTGGGGAGGTGTTACATAGCCTATGATTTCATCGTCCTTTGTGTAATTCTAACGTACGGCGTGCTGCATGTTTGATCACGAGCGTGTTCTACCTCACTCTCCCCCTCCTCCCTTATAGTAGAGTAAGTCGTTCTTTCTGTTCAGAGCAGGAGTGTCAACTCTTTGTCCCCTCTGGCTTCATTTGCGCGTCCTTCTTACAAGTCAAGTTGTATCAAGCTCTACCGGCCCCTATATAATGAGCTCAGTCTCTGCATTAATTGCCACTTAGATCTACTCCTCATTTTGTTCACATCTCTGTCCTCCCCTGTACAGTTGTTATTATTGTGAGTGCTCAGGAAGTCTCCAACCATCTAGCAGCTGTGTAATTTGAGTATAAGTGTTATTGCATTTTTTCTTGTACTGTGTAGTGTAGGGTGTTGATTCTTAGGCCTAGTAAGGTTTTTGTGATTAATGTAAGGTTTTATGTCAGCCAATTGTTAATAATAGTTTGTATCTGTAATAATTTATCTTGCATTAACTGAGCATTACCCAGTGTATTTTCATTTTATGAGGGCTGACCTAGATAAATTTACTCTTGCTAATTTCGTCTTAATACAGGCTATTGTAGTTAACCATATATGTAACCTGTTTTTTGCCATTACATTATCCTTACGAGTCCTGAATGTTTTGTTGTTAGTTTGAGCATTAAACTTTAACTTGTAATTTTACCTAATTCTTTTGTTTTGAACCTGGAACTTTACGGGACAGTAGTGATTTTTAGTATCCTCACTTAAAGTGTACATTATCTTTCTCTGTTCCGTAACAATATATATATATATATACAATATATATATATATATATATATATATATATATATATATATATATATATATATATGTAGCCCTACGCTCTAATCCCGCAAAGGGTGGCCGCAGACAAAACGCCTCCAAGTCGCTCAGGCACCCACCATTTGACTACCCTCCCCCCAACTCAACCCCCCATCACTCATATACCTCTCAATTCCATCCCTCCACCTCATCCTCGGTCTAACCCTCCCTCTCCCTCCCTCCACCTCACCTACATACACCCTCTTAGTCAGTCTTTCATTCTCCATTCTCTCCACATGTCCAAGCCACCTCAGTGTATTTCTCCTAATATTCTCAACCACATCCACATCCAACCCCCCAACGTTCCTTCACTTCTTCATTTGTCAACCTGTCCCTCCATGTCATTCCACATGCTTCTCTCAAGTAACTCATTTCCACTGCTCTCACTCTTGACTTGTTCCCCTCTTGCAAGGTCCATGCCTCGCTTCCATACATCAGGGTAGGAATCACAATACTATCATGCAGTGACTTCTTAACTTCCATACTCACCTCCTTATTTCTCATCACTGCTTTCAGTGAACCAACAACCTTCCTTCCCTGCTGTACCCTTTCACGCACTTCATCCCCCAAAGTTCCATCCTTAATCATCACACTACCCAAGGACTTGAATGCACTCACACTCTCCATATCTTCACCATCCAACCTCACTGTACATTCTGTGACTTCATTCCTCTCAAACACCATAACTTTACTTTTGTTTACATTAACTTTCAGCTTCCTCCTCCTACACACTGTCCCATATTCATTCACCAAACCTTGCAACTCCCATTCATTTTCACTCAACAATACTGTATCATCAGCAAACAAAAACACCGGAAACTTCCAAATCTCACCCTCCTTCATTAGACCCACCCCTACATCCACTGCCCTACCCTGCACCTCCTTTACAACCCCATCCATGTATATATTAAACAGACATGGAGACATCAGACAACCACCTATTTCAGTCCCACATTGAGATCAAAGAACACACTCAGCTCACCATCCACTTGCACCGTAGCCCTAGCTACTTCGTACATACTCTTCACACCATTCAATTTCCCATCCACTCCATATATTCTTAATACCTTCCACATACCTTGCCCATCTATTCTGTCATAAGCTTTCTCCAAGTCCATGAAGGCAGCATACACTAACTTTCTTTCCCTTCTCTAGATACTTCGCCACTAAACATCTTAGAACAAATATCTGATCTACACACCCTTTTCCCTTCCTAAATCCCCCTTGTTCTTTTCCAACTAGCTCCTCTGTCATATGCCTAACCTTATCAATGAGTATTCTACGATATATTTTACCAGTCACACTAAGAAGGCAAATACCCCTATGGTTACCACATACTTCTCTCTCCCCTTTTCCTTTATGTAAAGGAACAATTATACCTGATTTCCAGTCCTCTGGAACCCTTCTTTCTTCCCAAGCCAATCTACACAACTTCCATATCCACTCCACAACAATCTCACCCCCATACCTCAGCATTTCACCATACACTTCATCAATTCCTGGGGCCTTTCCCAACTTGATCTTCATTGCTTCCACTACTTCCGTCCTACTGATCTCTTCCTTCCTCCTCTCATCTCTTCTTCTCCCAGCCATTCCCCAACCACTTATACTCACACTCCTGTCACTCTCTAGATTCAACAAATCCTGAAAGTGCTCTTTCCATCTCCTCAATTCCTCTCTCTTCTCCACCAGCAATCTATTATTCCTATCTTTCACTCCCCTACTATTTCCCCTTTCTTTATCTCCTTCCAAAACAATTTCCTACACTTCCTCCATTTCACACTCAGATTCTTCCCAAACTCTTCATCCACTTTCTTCTTACTCTTCTTCACCAGTCTCTTCACCTCCTTTCTCCTACTCACATATACCTATCTCTCTCATCTTCTCCCCTACCTCTACTGGCTAACCATTCACTATATGCCTTCTTCTTTCGTTCCACAGCTCGTTTCACCTCATCATTCCACCATGCTGTCCCTTGCACACCCTTGCATCTCCTCACTCCACAAACGACCTCACACGCTGCGCCTATCTCTTCCGTAAATATCTTACATATGTCTTCCACCCCTTCCATCTGCTCTAGCTCATACCTTCCCAATCTTTCTTCCACTATGCTCTTATACTCTGCCATTTTCTCACTATCTTGCAAATTCTTCACTCTTCTCACAGGAGCTGTTTCCCCCTGTCTTCCCCTTCGTCTTCACAATCATTTTCTTTGCAGCTTTACCTTGGTCATCACTAAGTGATGGTCAGAGACTCCATTCCCCCACCCTCTCCACACTCTTGCATCCAACACTTGTCTTCTCATTCGCTCATCCACACACACGTAGTCTATCATTGGCTTTCGTTCAATATGTTCACCATCCATCCTCATTACTCTCCATGTATACGGGTGGATCAACTTATATCAAAAGTAGGTGTTGGCTATTGCCAACCCCTTACCAGCACAGATGTCCACCAAAGCACTACCATTCCCATCTATGTCAGCTGGCACACCCCACTGACCAACCACTCCATCCACTCGTACATTCTCAACTTTGCCATTCATGTCTCCAATCAAAAGCACTCTCTCGCTCCTCTCAAATTTGTCCATACATGCTTCTACTCCCGCCCAAAACTCATCTTTCACTCTTGCCACTCGGTCCTCTGTCGAAGTATACACACATACAATCGCCCATGCTTGTATACCTACTTTCATCCTCACCCATACAATCCTTGCACCCACTGTTCCATACTCTCTTATATGCTCCTTCCACTTCTTGCTTGTCATCAGACATACTCCCTCTCGTGCCCTCTCATTCTCATTAACTCCCGCACATATACCTAAACCATACTCCCATTCTCTCACCCTTTCACTTTTCCATTTAGTTTCAGTCAATCCACATATATCCACTCTTGCATCCTCAAGCACCTGAACAATCTCTCTCTCTTTCACTTCATCATTCACTCCTCTCACATTCCATGTTCCCACCCTCAGAATGTCCTTTGTCTGTTCCTTAGTCGTCAACGTATGGTCCATCCTGGTCCGAGGCGCTTTATTCACTTTAGTTAGTTCTTTTTACGGGGTGGGGCACTAAACCACCACCAACCCTTTTAGTCACCTCGTATGACAAGCAGGGATACTGGGGGAGTATTCTTGAAACCCCCCTATCCCCAGGGGGTATATATATATATATATATATATATATATATATATATATATATATATATATATATAGTTGGAGAAGAACAGGGAGGCTTTAGGAAGGGAAGAGGTTGTGTAGATCAGATATTCATTCTTAGATCTTTAGTGGAAAAGTTTCTAGAGAAGGGAGAGAAGTTGTATGCGGCTTTCATGGATTTGGAGAAAGCATATGACAGGGTGGATAGACAAGGATTGTGGAAAGTGTTAAGAGTATATGGAGTAGATGGGAAGTTGTTGAATGCTGTGAAGAGTATGTACGATGGTGCGAAGGCTGCAGTGCGTGTGGATGGTGAACTAAGTGAATTTTTCTCTTTGAAAGTTGGTTTGAAACAAGGATGTGTCATGTCTCCATGGTTGTTCAATCTGTACATGGATGGGGTAATAAAAGAGGTACAAGGTAGGGTAGTGGATGTTGGAGTGGCCCTGGTGAGACAGGATAGTGTTTGGAAACTCCCTGTACTGTTGTTTGCAGATGATACTGTGTTGTTGAGTGAAGACGAAGGGGAGCTGCAAGGCTTGGTGGATGAGTTTGAGAGAGTGTGTAAGAAACGGAACCTAAAGGTGAATGTAGGGAAGAGTAAAGTGATGGTCTTTGAGAGAGGTGAAGTTAGTGAATGTACAGCGAGGTTAGATGGTGAGGAATTGGAAAATGTGAGTACGTTTAAGTATTTGGGTAGTGTGATGAGTAAGGATGGAGGTTTGGAGGGTGAAGTGCTTGAAAGGGTACAGCAGGGAAGAAAGGTTGCTGGTTCCTTGAAAGCAGTGATAAGAAACAGGGAAGTGAGCATGGATGTGAAAAAGTTACTACATGACAGTATTGTGATACCAACTCTAACGTACGGAAGTGAAGCTTGGACATTGTTGGAAGGACACAAGTCAAGAGTGAGAGCAGTGGAAATGAGTTATTTAAGAGGAGCCTGTGGAGTCACGTGGAGAGACAGGCTGACGAATGAGGATATAAAGGAGCGTTGTGGTGTGGATGTGGATGTGATAGGAAGCGTTATGAGGACACACTGAGGTGGTTTGGCCATGTGGAGAGGATGGAGGGCGAAAGACTGACGAAGAGAGTGTATGTGAGTGAGGTGGAGGCGGGAAGAGGGAGGGGGAGGCCGAGGATGAGATGGAGGGATGGGGTGGAGAGGTATAAGAGAGAGGGGGGTGTGAGTTGGGAGCAGGGCAGTGAAATGGCTGGGGACAGGGCGACTTGGAGGCGATTTGTTTGTGGCCACCCCAAACGGGATTGAGGCGTCTGGCAATAGATAGATAGATAGATAGATAGATATATAAAATGCAATATAATATCACTGGTGGCAACCCAACACCCCCAGAAGGAGCCCACAGAGGAGCATATACAGCACATCTGGACTCCGGGCGACATGTACATAGGTCCGCCCAGACCACGTGCCCCTATGACCCGGAGCTCACCTGCCGCACTGTAGAAGAAATACGAGACAATCTTCTGGGCGAGCCAACCACCGACAACCACGGGGTGGAGCTGTTACTCCAGCTCCAGTCAGCATCCCTGAGATGGCCGGTAGCCACTCAACCCTCCTACAAGAGACAGCCTGCAGTGGCTCTGGAAGTAAAAAGGAGATGGCCGATAGCCACTCCCGCCTTCGTCAGGAGGCGGCCAAAAGCCGCTCTGAAGGTCCCCCTAATGAGACTGCCGGTAGCCGCTCAACCCTCCTACAGGAGACGGCCTGCAACCGCTCTGGAGGTAACAAGGAGATGGCTGGCAGCCACTCCCGCCTTCGTCAAGAGACAGCCGGTAGCAGCTCGACCCTCCTACAGGAGATGGCCTGCAGCCGCTCCAGAGGTAACAAGGAGATGGCCGGTAGCTGCTTCCGCCAATGTCAGGAGACGGCTGGTAGCCGCTCTGAAGGTGCCCCTCAAGAGACGGCCTGCAGCCGCTCGCCCCTCCTACAGGAGACGGACTGCAGCCGCTCGCCCCTCCTACAGGAGACGGACTGCAGCCGCTCAGGAGGTAACAAGGAGACGGCTGGTGGCCACTCCCGCCTTCATCAGGAGACAGCCGGTTGCCACTCTGAAGGTGTCCCTGAGTTGGCCTGTAGCTGCTCCCTTCCCCAAGCCCCGGTCAGTAGCCGGGCCATAGTGACAGCCAGTAGCTGCACCCCTAGAAGGCTACGGCCAGTAGGCGGGCCCTACAGTAGGAGACGGCCGGTAGCTGCTCCTCCGTCAGGTGCTGACTCCTGCCCACCAACCTACAACCCAGAGCGAGCCCCCAGCCAGAAGGAGTACTGGAGAGGCCCCGTGACAACCACCGGGCTCTTCTCCCTGCAGCCGGTTCCTGAGAGGACTCGCCTGACAGACCCCAACGTAGGCTGATGCTGCAGCCTCCTCCTGACTGTGTCCCCGACCGCAGGGGACAGCAGCCCTTGGGACTTCCAGACCCCCCTCTGGACCCCTGGGTGGGACTTTCCTACACCCCAACGCCAGAGATCTTCGTCCTCTGTCAGGCGCCTGAGAGAGAAGTTCAGGCAGCCATTCGGCCCCAGCCCTGAGGGCCAGACTCCTGCCCCAAGCCCTGAAAGTGCGGGACCCTTCACCACCAGCAGCCGCGGACAATAGAGGACGCCCCTACATGCGATCACGTGGCCCCTGAATACAGAGGCCCCTGGCGGAGCTCAGCCCCGTTAGTAGTAAGGCTGAGTCACCTCCGCCGCCCTTGTACCTGACCGCTACTACGCCCAGACCCGAAAGTGAGTGATAGTGAAAGCACAGTGTCCGTGACATAGTGAGGTAAGGGCAGAACAGTGAGTTAACAGATTAAGGGAAGTCAGTGAGAAAGGCATCAGTAATAATATCAAAGAGTGGTGGAATAAGCAAGGTAACAGTGAAACAGTGAACATGGCAAGGCAGTGAAATACGGGTCTATCTCAGTGAACACGCTACCAGATGGTGACACCGCCTCACACTAAGATCATACGGAAGCCCCAGTGCAAAAGTAATAATTAACGACCCGACCAACAAACCTGTTAGCCTACCTGCAGTGAAATTGTGCCACCACCTCGACCAGTACACAGAACCTAGAACTTTCCTACAACAAGAGTGCATAACCTCTCTGCCTGAAGTGCTATTCACCTTGCCCGATCTTGTCCCGAGTAGTATCCTGCGCGATATTAACACCCCATATCTAGGCCTTAGAATTATAATTGTCCAGTATACCTGTATTTGTGACATCTTCCCATTCCACTGTAGAATTTGGCAATACACATGTAAGATTGTTGCCTTGAGTTTTTGTGTCCTGCCTCTCTCTTATTTGTCTAAGCTCCGGTCTAAAAAGAGAACCCAGCTGCACACTAGGCGTTAGAGGGACGGGAAGCCGACCCTAAAACACCTAGCATTACAATATATATATGTGCGTGCGTGTGTGTGTGTGTGCGTGCGTGCGTGTGTGTGTGCGTGCGTGTGTGTGTGTGTGTGTGTGTGTGTGTGTGCGCGCGCGCGCTAGATCTGGTAAAAAATGACGGTAGAGTGCATGAAGAGCATGCAGTTACGAAGATACAGTATACTTTATTGGCTAGGTATGAATTATACTTTATGCTCCTTATGCTATAATTTGCATGAAGTATTTATTGAAGATATCTACATTTGAAAACATGCAAGCAAAGTAAATGCATTATTGCATACTCCAGAGACTTCCATGGTACGTCTTCTGCCAGCTCACCAGTCAGGAACTATACAGCAGTATGTTCTAATTATGTGCACCACTACTCATGTATCAGTACAGCTTACGTTCCTAAATTTATATGGCATGATGTAAATACATAGTTATTACAAAATTCTTATTTTTTAGCGTGGAGACTGATTTCCTTCTTTACATGGTTGGTCGAATGGTGACATTATTTGCAGCACCAACACATGAGGGATTCGGTACGTTACACTCCTCCATTATTTTTCAACAATATCCTTCCACCGTTCAGATCCAGTCATGGCCAGTAGACCATGCTGGAGAGTATAGATTTTCAGATGTGTGTACTGCCACAGTTGTTCACTTAGTTTCTATATATCTGGCTACACAGTACAACAACAACACTAGCAACAACAACAACAAAAACAATAATCATCATCATCATCATCATCATCATCGTCATCCGGACCTCCTTTCCCACCCAAGGGCAGGGTGAGGAGTTGCAATGTCCAGACAGCCCAAAATTGCCCAATCCAATGGGCCACGCTTCCATTCACTCATCATTCAAGCCCCCAGAATCCTGGCTCTATCGGATATGCCAAAAACATTCACCACATTCTGTAGCTTCACATATCGTATCCGACAGAGTCAATCCAGAAGCTGCCGCGTTAAAAAGGGGTGCCGAAAATCCCTGATCATGCACATCTCACAAAATTCATCCAGCCAGCTCGATCTCCTGTCAGTTCCCTAGCCTCACCAACTTCCAAACCTCTCTTCCTCACACATTCATCCACCATATCTCTCCACCTTCTCCTTGGCCTACCTCGCCTCCTCCCTCCTTTGAATTCGCTCAGATATACCTTCTTCACCACTCTATTGTTATCCATTCTCTCCACATGACCATACCATCTCAGTACACTCTCTTCAATTCTGGTGTCCACCGACTTCCTCACTCCGCATCTTTCACGAATCACATTATTTTGTATCCTATCCACCCTCTGTACTCCACATACTGTACATTCCTCAGCAGTCCCATCTCCACTGCTCTTACTCTTGACTTTTCATTTTCATGCCACACCATAGTCTCACATCCATATGTTAAAGTTGACACTAACACTCCTTCATGTAAGCCTCGTGCAGCTGCAACGCTCAAGCCTCTGTTTCTTATCAAGGCCTTCATTGCACCAGTTGCTTTTCTTCCATGTGTCACTCTACTTTCAACTTCTTTTGCACATTTTCCTCTCTTTTCTATAACTGTACCCAGGTACTTGAACTCTCTCACCAATTCCAGTCTCTCTCCATTCACTGTTACATTGCACTGGGAGTCACCTTCTCTCTCAATAACCATCACTTTACTCTTTTCTACATTTACTCTCAAGGAACGACGCTTGCAGACATCAGCAAAACTCTGCACTAGCCTACCAAGTTCTTGTCCGGTACTTGCAAGCAGTACTTCATCATCAGCATACAACAAATTTGAGATACTCCATCCATCACCATTCATTACCAATGCCATCCCTCTCTTCATTACTCGTGTTTTCACTTCTCTCATCACCCCATCCATATATACACTGAACAACCATGGGGACATCACACAACCTTGTCGCATGCCCACACTGATCGTGAACCATTCACTTAGATGCCCATTAACCCTGACACATGCTTCACTGCCATCATAAAAACTCTTGACGGCACCTAACAGCTTACCCTCTACAACGTACATGCGCAGAACACTCCACAATCCTTCTCTGTCCACTTTGTCATATGCTTTTTCCAGATCCATGAATGCCATAAACACCTTATGGTCCTTCTCACAAGCCTTCTTTACTATCTGTCTCACTGCAAATATTTGGTCCACACATCCTCTGCCACTCCTAAAGCCACCCTGTTCATCACTCACTAGGACTTCTGATATCTCACTTTCTCTATAATAATTCTTCCATATACCCTCCCTACCACACTCAGTAAGCTTATGCCACGATAATTCTTGCACTCACTTCGTTCACCTTTATTTTTGTACAGAGGTACAGTCACAGCCTTTTTCCACTCTGCAGGCACAGTTTCACTCATCCATGCCTTCTTACATATCTCCAACAAGCACTTCATTCCATTCTGTCCACTACATTCAAGCATCTCTGCATACACCTCATCAACCCCAGCTGCTTTCCCATTTTTCAGCCGCTTCACAGCACTCTTCACCTGTGCGAGTGTCACATCTCCTGGCACTGCATTCCTTCTCTGCACACCCCCAAAACCAATCATGTTTACAGCTGCTCTGCTCTCTCTATCCCCATTCATCAGGCTTTCAAAATATTTTTTCCATCTGGTCCTTACTTCATCTCCATGGGTTAATAATCTACTACCTGCATCCTTCACACCATCCCATTTCTTACCGCTTTCACTTCTACATTTCTGCACCTCTTTCCAGAATAACTTTCTATTTTCAGAGTAGTTCGCATTCATTTTTCTTCCTAGATCCTCATTTACCTCCTTCTTTTTCCTCTTCACTAGTCTCTACGTGCTTCTTGCTCTCAACATATCCAGTTCTTTTTTCACCTGAACCCCTATCCTGTAACCACTTTAGCCACTTCTAATAATAATAATAATAATAAAAATTATTATTATTATTATTATTATTATTATTATTATTATCATCATCATCATCATCATCATTATTTGTCCCTGAGCAAAAATAAGCTAAATGAGTTACTATTCATCTCCGCGTTTTAGAATTTTTCTGTACTGATGACAGTTTCAATATGCTTAAGCTTACTTAGAGCAACTAATGACTTACTTGAGGTATATGTATTGCTCTGACTGCCAGGATATCATCCATCGAAAATAGCATAGAAAAGGTTAATTGCTCACTTACTAAGATTTTTTTTAATGAATCGTCTTGTGTTAGTCCAGTGTCGAATTTTATCGCTAATTCTAGCAGTCAAATGTTTTGATTTTGATTTGACAGCGTCCTATAGTAATTCAATGGTTCGAAAACTGCCTCTTAAGCTACGGTAAATCTCTGTAACTGGCAAGAATAAGAGGGAAAAACGTCACCGAACTGAAGAGTTTAACGTCAATGGATATACAGTACTTAAGTTGGTTGCTGCCGTCGAAAGGGTAACTGTTTCAGGTACAACTAACTCCCATCAGTCAGAAGTCGTCTAGTTTTTAGTTTCATTGTTGCTACCATTAAGTAATTTTCCATAGCGTAAGGAATCTTTTCGCCTTGGAGGAGTTTATGATTATGCTTTTGTATCTGACCCCTTCACTGCCTGAGGTTTCCCGGGATAATTAACCTCTTCAACACGGTGACATTTTTAATTTCATTCATGCCACAAATAAATGGTTTTATTAAACTCCAACATGTGTTTCTACCGGTGAATTCCTTCTTCAAGGCCCTATCTCCTTTCTTCAGTGCAAATAGTATCTCCTAAGTTGGATACAATTGTCTGGAAAGCGCAAGAATAAGCAACGATGTGAATGAATTCTCGTTATATAGGGATTCACGCTAGCGATGCGTTTTTTTTTTTTTTTTTTACCATGCTCTTGCTACCACTAGACGATGTTACTCAGTTTCAAAGAAACATTCTGAAAGGAGTTTGATATCATTTATTGTGTAACTACCGAAAATTCCAAAAGCCGAATGGATTTGTGGTATCGTTAAAAAAATTATATATATATATATATATATATATATATATATATATATATATATATATATATCGCGTGAAAGACTGTCGTCTCTGTATATTAACCGAAGTCATAATTACCATGTCAGAAAAATTGAGTGCGGTAACGTAGGTGAAACAAAAAAGAAATTTAAATGACGGGACTGAACATGTACAGATAACTTACAGAGTCGCGATCGAAATAATAAGCTACTTCATGTTACATTCTTCCTACGCCTGCATGATTTAAAAGACCTCTAGTAGCCTAGTTGAGGGCCGGATTACTTAGACTGTGGATTCACCAAGATAAAAGAGTAATGGCGATGTTGGGAGGAAGGAACTGAGGTAAAATTTTATTTGCTGACTAACTTCTATATCCTTACCTAAATTTGTAAATACAGACACTAAAGAATAGCATTCTCATTTATAAACAGTTTCGGTAGTACCATTATGTCTTTTGGTGTTTAATATCTTTTGTAGGGTACCTCTTTTTACTTTACATAGTTATTTCTTACTGGTACAGGAATGATGTACTCCGAAGAAGAATTTTAATCGTGACTCAGCCACATGTTACGGGCATAACAATTATTGATGTAGTAGTGGCGGAAGTTTAAACGATGCTACCGACACTGCAATGCTAATTTGTTTTAGTGGGAAACTAATTAGGGATGCTGGAGATAATAATACTGTGTTATTAACCATTTCATAAGCATCTCTCTCTCTCTCTCTCTCTCTCTCTCTCTCTCTCTCTACTAAATATATACAGTGTCGGCAGACACAGGGATGGCGCCCATAAGCCTTAGCAAATATTATATTTAATTACCCCCGGAACGCGATATTATTAAACTGTTTTAAACATCTGGCAAGAATACTCATAGTTGTTTATGCTTAAAACATCTGAAGTAGGTAGCTTAACGCCAACACGCTAAAACACAATCGACAGTATTCCCAATTTCTCCATCATCTTCGACCTCTCTAGCTCTACAATAGCAAAACTGATCACTTTTTTTTTCTTTTTAATGGTTTCATTCTCCAGTGGGTCGAAAGCACAGTAAATATTGGCCGAAAAGGATCAGAGGAAATAGGTCTGTAATACGTCGACTTGTACAGTTTCCATCTGATTTAATTAAATATAAGTAAAAATATGTAGATAAGTAAAAGGTGATGTTTTAAAAATTTAACAATAATCCTTCAAATTTAATAATGGGGGGACCCCGAGGGTACGGACCTATGAGCTCCGCAACTACGAGCTGATAAGTGAAAGGCGGCATGCTTACTATTCTTGCGGCAAAATCCCTCCCACAGGAATCCTGAGTAGGCTACCTACGAATTATTGCCAAGTAACTCTAAAACTTTCGAACCTTTTACTCAAAAGTTGTTATTCAATTTGAATTACATCTGATGGAACGATGTAAGGTTATGTGCAGATGAAACTACTCTGTCTGAAAAACAATAGAACAAAGGTCGTGACAGGGCAAGGTCTGTTTAACACTTTAAGTGCAAATTAAACCATACTTAGTGAGAGGGTTCATGGTCAGGCAAGGATGAAGTATTTCAGATTTGAGAATAATAGGTTAAATGTCAAGGTGACAGACTTAGGTCAAATTTTTGGTCATAGACTGATCAAAAGACATGAATGCAGCGCTCGCTTTCTTACACAGTCCCTTTTAAAAAATCAGTAAAATTTGTATATATATATATATATATATATATATATATATATATATATATATATATATATATATATATATGTGTATGTATGTATGTGTGTGTGTGTGTGTGTGTGTGTGTGTGTGTGTGTGTGTGTGATGGATAGATAGATAGACAGACAGATAAAACACTTCAAAGTATGACGAAAGAGGGATGTCAGTGCGCCAAAATATCATCAGGGTAAGGACGGGGATGTAAAACGCCGTAATCCCATCACATTTTTTTTTTTTTTTCGATCTCCAGTACTTGTTATTTTGATGAAGCAGAAGTGCACCCTAAAATCATCATGATAATGGTATAAGTATTAATGGTCCATGCAGAACAAAAAATATGTCATTAAAAGGGAAAAATGTTGGGATGGAAATACATGTTGTTTCACTACCTTGACCTTGGTCTGATTTTTTTTTTTTTTTTAGTGAACTGCCATTCCAACACCTTCATGCAATTTACTAAATGTTTTCTTTATATCTATCTATCTATCTATCTATCTATATATATATATATATATATATATATATATATATATATATATATAAAATCCGTTTGAGTATCCACTGCAGGACCGGTGTATCCCGATCGAAGTAGGGACGATATAGCTTACCAAGTAGCTTACGTTGTCTGGTAGAGATTGTATGTAGGGTGAGAAGTGCTTGTAAGTTTGACTGTAGTGCTGTAGTGGCTTTGGATATGTGTGTAGTCTGTGAACCAGGTGTAATCGGCCCGCGCAAGCCGACTGGGTGCAACTATACAGTACTTTTACAATATGCGACACTGGTTCAACCACAGCACCCCTGGTGTCCTCCAAAGCAGTACATGGCCGGGAGAACGCTTCCAAAGTTTATTACCCTGGCGGGGCGCGAACCCTCACTATCCAGTGTACCACACACTTTCCCACTGTATATATATATATATATATATATATATATATATATATATATATATATATATATAGAGAGAGAGAGAGAGAGAGAGAGAGAGAGAGTAATAATAATAATAATAATAATAATAATAATAATAATAGCAATAAAGTTTATTTCCACAATCCGTGGTTATTCATATAACAATAAAAGTTATGTGCACAGTTGTACAGTAGTACAAAGTGTAGATTTGAAGATTAAACCCAGTAGATATAAGTGTTAGGGAGTATAATACAAAGGAATATAATTGTACAATTATCAATATACTAAATATCTTTATACTTCTGTTTCAAATTGTTGTGTTTGTGAACTAGTACATAATATTTTACATCATATTTTACTGGTTTATTATTGTTTAGGATTATACAGTAAGATTATTGAGGGGTGTTTAGTGACTGTTAAGTCTAATTTTGAAAGTGTTAAAACAATGTGATTCCTTGACATTTTCTGGGAAATGGCTCCATATCTTTGGCCCTATTATTGCTAAGGATCTTGAACCTGAGTCGGTATTAACCTTAAGAACGTACAGATTATTTTTCTGTCTAGCAATACTCTGTGTCATATTGTGTACAGCTGGAAAAGAAAGGAGGTAGTCAGGGTAGAGATTTGCTAGATATCTGAAGACGGTGACAACTGTGTCAAACTTTATCTTGTTTTGAGTATTTAGCCATTTCAATTCTTTTAAAATTGGAGTGACGTAGTCATACTTCCTTGCTTTTCCATCGACAACTTTTGCAACAAAATTTTGTAGTTTCTGCACACGTGAAAGTTGAGATTTCCTTGCAGTGCCCCACATTACATCGCCATAGTTCAGGATATTTAGGGCCAGTGCCTGCACTATGATTTGTCGAGTTTCTTTGTCAAAGCCATCTTTTATCTTGTTAATATATATTAATATGCCCATTACTTTTTTGCTAAGTTCATTTACATGCTTTTCAAAGGTCATGTAGCAATCTATATATATACGGTATATGTAATTTTCTTTTACATGAGTGCTGGGTTGAACTGGTGTGTCTCCAAATTGAACAGTAGTGTTAGGTGATATTAGTGATATTGGCCTGGACCCTAAAAAGATACATTGCGTTTTACTTGTATGCAGAAGGAGACTGTTATTAAGAAAATATTCCCTGGCCATACTCACGGTTTCCTTTGCTTTGTGCAATATATCCTGGAGAGAATCTAGGTTGCCACTGTGAAAAACAGTGTCATCAGCATATTGCACTAAAATACAGTCGTTAAGATTTTCTAAGAGATCGTTCACATATATATATTGAATAGTATAAGGCCAAGAATTGAGCCTTGGGGTACCCCATAGGTGACATTTGATTTGAAGGATATGGTGTTTTGGATGCGAACAGACTGTTCTATTATTAAGGTAGCTGTCAGACCAGAAGTTATCGACATTGACTTGACTGAGTTTATTGAGAAGAATGGAATGGTTTACACGATCGAAAGCTTTTGATAGATCACAAAGGGTTAAAAGTGATATGTGTTTATTATCCATGTTATGGTAGATATTATCAGTGATAACTGTGAGTGCTGTATTTGTGGGTAGTTTAGGAAGGAAGAGAAGTTGGGTCTGTGAGAGAAGTTTGTTTGACTCAAGAAATGTTATGGGTTGAGTTGAGACGATTTCTTCGATAATTTTGAAAAAAAAAAAAAAAAAAAAAAACAGGTAGCAGTGAAATTGGTTGGTAATTGCTCACGACCTGAGTGTCTCCATTTTTATATAAAGGCATGACTATAGCATTCTTCCAAGCATTAGGGAATACGCCTGTAACATTTGAAGATTTTAATACATGGGTTAAATATAATGCGTGTATGAAGGGGGAATCATTAATAAAACGATGTGAAATATTATCTGAGCCATAAGATTTAGTATTTTGTAAATGTTTAATTGTTGATATTACAGTGTTAACGTCAACAGTTTCTGGTCGGAATTGTGTCATGCTGCGTGCTCTATTACCAGTGACAGATGGAGGATTTATGGTGTTGCTTGCAAGGAGACCTGGGTATTTGCAAAAGTTCTTTTACCTACTTTGCGAAAAACTTATTAAATTCTTCAGCTTTACTTTGTGGATCATCAAAAAAGCTATTGTTGGAGTTTTTATTGTTGATTATATCTTGGACTATTTTCCACATTGCAGAAGTATTACCTCTTGATTTTGAGAGTTCTTTGTGATAATATTGGTTCTTAGCTTGATCGATAAGTGATTTGGCTCTTTTCTTTAAATCCCTGTAACTTTCCTGTAATGACATGTTGAACCTGTTCAGTTTTAATCGGTTGCGTGTGTGATTCCGTGTTATTATTATTTCTCGAATTTCCTCAGTAATCCAAGGGGCAGGAGGACGTTCTATTTCTCTCGTAACAAGGGGGGCACATTTGTCCAAACTTCTGGTGAGGACTGTGGTTAACTTATCAACCTGTTCATTTACACTGTCAGTATCCAGAAGAGTGTTTATTTGTTTCATTTAGTGTAGGTGAGAACATAGTACATCATTGCTATAGGTTTTCAGGTCACGGAAGGTTTTAATAGTAGGTGGACATATAGGTTTACTTATATCTGCGGTTAAGGTTATGAGGTCGTGATCATCTATGATATGTGGGACAACATCGCTATGAGTTATTTTCTCAGGACTGTTAGTTATATGAAGGAGAGTAGCAGAGGTAGGAGTGATTCGTGTAGGCTTATTAACTACTTGTGTCAGTTTAATATTGGATATTATATGGGATAATTTGCTATTATGGGAGAGAAGATTGTCATTTAGGTCTCCTAAGACAAAAATAGTTTTCTTGAGAATTAAAGCAGATCTTAGCACCTTGTTAATATAATCATAGGAATCATAAGGATCCTTCGGGTGTCTGTAAATACATCCTACAATGATTGAGGGTAATTTTCTGCACCGTACTGAGATCCAGATATCTTCTACTCCTGTTTGTTTAGAAATTTGGGGGTCTATTAGTTTGGAGGTTAAATGCTGCTTAATGCAGATAGACACCCGCGCCGCGTCCATTATCATTACGTTAAATTTTGTACTTGGGTAAATATACAGACGTCGGAATAAGTTCGTTTCCCTTCCCTTTGACTAAGGTGTTTGTAACACTGCTCGATGGAGAGCTAGCCTCTCCGCCTTCCTTCCTCATTGTCCCACACTCCCCCCCAACCCCAACCCCCCCCCCACTTTTCTCTCCAACCCCATAACCCCACCCGGTACCCTCCATACTCTCGTTCACTGCAAGGCACGATTGCAGCCCTTGAGATCAATGGCTCATAATGGTGCAGGGGTTGGTGTACCAGTACTAAAAATGATGTACCTCACTACTGTCAGATCGGTATTAGAGTACGCAAGCCCAGTCCTCTCTTGCCTTGGTGAAGGAAGGCTGGAAACACTTGAAAAAATCCATAATGCCGCAATGAGGATCATACTTAGCTGCCCAAGGAACACCGTGATAGATGTCATGAGACTTGAGCTAAATTTGCAGTGTAAAAAATAGAATTCAGGAAGTCAATGTGGCAGCTGCAATAAAACACATGCGGTCAGAAAGCGGACTGGGACTCCTTAACAGCATCAAAGATGTTGTTAACGGAACCAGAACCTTCTGGAGGCAAGGCAAGAATGGCTATGTGAAAGAGCTTGCGAGGAACGTACTGAAATACGAGGTACAAAACTTTTATGAGAAGATACCGCAGGCACCTAGGCCTCCACCCTGGGAAGAGGAAGAGGTAAAGGTGAGCATATCTCCACTACAGAAAAAGAAGGAATGTTATACTGTAGGTCTGTTAATGACACATGTACAAAACCAAATAAATAAACTCTACAATGAAAACACTGCTCACGTCTACTGCAATGGTTCGGTCAGAGAGGATGGCAGAGCAGGGTGTGGGATCGTAATATTAGATAAAGCAAACAGTGCATGTGTACAGAGCGAAATAAATTTTAGAATAAGCAACAACGTGTCTTCCACGCAGGCAGAGCTGTATGCATTATACAGCCTCAGGGAGATCACAGGAGGCGAAGGAGACGTGTGTTTCTTCGTAGACAGCCGAGGAGCACTGGAGTCCCTTAATAGCACAGCACCTGCACTGGCAGACGTAGTCTTCCAGTGTAGAGCTGTCCTGCATCAGCTCAAGCAATCTGGTAGAAGTATAACATTCACGTGGATACCATCCCATGTTGGAATACCAGGTAACGAAAGAGCTGATGAACTAGCCAAGTGCGCAGCAGAAAAAGAAGACATAGATGTATGCCAACTAACCTTGAAACAGATTAAAACTATAATAAGAACAAAACAAAGTCAAGAGGAAAATCAGAATATGGAGCAGCAACATGCTAGTAGTGAAACTATGTATCACTATAATAATGTTGCTCTGAGAACCCACTTCACATATGGAAAATATAGAAATAAGTGGAAAGACTCCGTGTGCACTAGACTGAGGCTAGGCTATAAATATCTGTGGCAGCTTGGAGTGGATACGCCCGATTATAAAACGTGCTGCAGACTGTGTAATGAACCCAGAGCCCACACCCTGCAACACTATGTACTTCACTGCTCAAAATTAGCGCAGTTTAGAAATCCTGCTTTAGACTCAGCGACCGAACAAGTCGTTTGGATGTATAATAACAATAAAATAGGATGTATACTAAACTGTAAAAACATCAAACACATACTTAAGTAGACATTGCTATATTGTGATGTAAGAGTAACTGAACAAAATATCTGAGTAGGGTGAAGAGTACATTACAGTAGTGCATCAACTTTCGCTACAGCAGGATTCGCGGAATCCACTTTCGCGGCATGCACCAAATATTCCCTAACTTCCACTTTCGCTTGAAAAAAATCGATTTTCGCGCACAAATTTTGGGTTTGGGACAATATTTTGAACTTTGAATTTCCTGCACCGCCCGCCCGCAACCCACCGCCATCTTGAATGACGTCATGTCAACACTCTGTCCACCCATTCCCGCCATTGTGTACGAGCGTGCTAGCTCCATTGTGTTGGATTCTCACGGTTCAATGGCCTCTACTATACCTGGTAGTGTGGGGAAAGGGCCTGGTGGTGTGGGGGGAGAGCCTGGTGGTGTGGGGGGAGGGCCGGGAGGCAGTGGTGGTGATAAAAAGTGGCCGAGGGGACAGCCGACCATGGTGCTATCCCTACTGACAGTGCCATAGAGGAGCTTAACCTGGATGAAGATTTCGATGGATTTGTTCAAGAGAACCTAGCACAAAGGGAAATTCAGCACAGAGTGGAAGTGTTGCATCAAGTTGCATCTGAGGAGGCAGAGAGAGAGAGTGGTAGAGAGGCAGCAAGAGGTGGCGCCAATACGTCTGGCGTGGCTAAATAAGCCCGCCACGCGCCTCGGATACTTACCCCCAACATCCATTAAACACCTCAACCTGGTCTCTGTGGTATGTTTCTCCTCATATAATGTGTACTGTACAGTTTTTATTGTTTGTATCTCACAATGCAATGTACAATAGTGATTTGATGTACTGTATTGCAAGTGAAAATGAAAATCTGATGTTACTTAAGGATAACCGGGAACCAATTAGCCTTTTTGCCATAAAGACAATGCCCCAACTTTCGCTAATTCCACTTTCGTGCATTATTTTTGGACCCAATTAGGCGCGAAAATTGGTGCCCCACTGTATGCTCTTATGTAATATCTCAGAGCAGGGTGAAGTGTACATTTGCTCTTATGTTTGTATGTAATATCTCGGAGTAGGGTGAAGAGTAGCTCAGCCTCCTCATCCTTTTGAGGTGATAATGTAATATATAGATATACCTGTATACATATATGTATGTATAACTGTTTGTCTCAATAAACTGTCTAAAGTCTAAAGTCTAAAGTCTCGCTCACAGCCAGCTAGGAGTTTCTGTACTTAAGCACCTCTCTAATTACCTGTAGTGCGAACAACTAATAAAGGAATAGTCCAGTATATACTGTATATCATAAACCATGTTAGGAAAAGGTTTACTACACTGAGAGAGAGAGAGAGAATAAATCTGCTGTGAATAAATGTTGCGGTAGTGGACACCCCTTGTACACACACACACACACACACACACGAGACATCAAGGAGTGCAGACGTTCGCCTAGAGCGCTCCATACCGAGCCAGCACGGCCAGTGGCATTACCTAAATTAGTATCTTTATATGAGTCAAGCTCTGTACCAGGTTAGACTACATGATTTTTTATTATTAAAAAAAAAAAATAAGAAGTTTAAACAAGACTTGTTCAAACAGAAAAGAGAACCTAGTGGCGAGAGAATGCGCTGTTAGCTGAGGTTTGTTTAGATTAGAACTGCCCCAGGGAATGTACAGTAAGTACACTGTGCTTTTAGTATTGCAAAATGGATACATACTTTAGTAAAGCAAATTTGGAAAAGAGAAGGGATAAAGGTAGAAAGCAAGATGATGATTTCTACCAAGAACTGGTTGAAGTGGAGACTCACAATAGACTGGTTGAACGTGTTCACAAACTGGAGATGGCTTTCAAAAATGAAATTGATGAAATAAAGAAGCAGATGCACTTGCAAAAGGAAGAAATAGAAAAACTAGGAAGGGAGGCCAACAAGAAAGACAAAACCATCAGTGAACTAACAGTGGAACTGAGTACACTTAGGAAGAAAATGAGTGAAATGGCAAGTACAGTAGTCAATCACGAGAGTATTATGGAAGAGTTCAAAAATGAGACAGAGACAATTAAGCAAGTAAGCAGTCCAATAGACCAGAGCAGTGATATTCAGGAGAAGATAACACAGGTAAATGAAGCTGTGCAAAGCTACAAAAATGATGTAGAAACCACGTATGCTGAAATGGTGAAAGTAAAGAAAGACTTAGAAACAAGGGTAGAGGAAAAAAGCATTAAAAAGGAAGTGAAAAGAATAATCCAAAACAATCCAAAGTTAGTCAGTGATTCAGTAGATATCAACAAATCTATAGTAATCACTAGTATAGAAGAGGAAGAAGTAAAAAACAAGATCACAAGAGACAAAAAGGAGATGGCAAATGTAATGAGCTTACTGAAAGAAGTAACAGAGGAAATCTGTAGTAAAGATATAGAGGACCACAAAAGGTTAGGGAAATACGAGAAAAGCAAGACAAGACCTCTAAAGGGAACTTTCAGAGTGTAAACACTGTGGAGGAGATACTAAAAAATGCAAAGAATCTTAAGGAAAAAGAGGAGTTCAAAAATGTATGGATAAAAAGATGCCTAACACAAGAGGAACTGGAATTACTGAAAGAGAAGAGGGAGGAAGCAAAAACAAAAAATGAGGGAAGATCAGAAGAGGAGAAGAAGAAATTTTTTTACAAAGTAATAGGATTGCAGGTACGAAAGTGGTACACAAACAGGAGGAAATAAAAAGGAGGAAGTTAGTAGAACCATGTCAAGACAGGTATATAAACAAGATGATAAAGTTGATGTACTCAAATGTGGATGGAATGGTATCTAAATTACTAGAGATGAATGATTATGTCAGAGAAAATGAACCACATTTAATATGCCTAACTGAAACAAAATTAACACCAAGGATATCCAATGACATACTAAACTTAGAGGAATACAATATATGAAGAAGAGACAGAAATTTAAAAAAGGGAGGAGGAATTATAATATTAACTAAGAAAAATCTAAAAGTCAATGAAATAAAACTAGATATACCATCACAAGTAGAACTGATTGCAATAGAGATCAACTCATCTGAAGGGAAAGTAATTGTAGCCAATTTGTACATGCCACCCAGATCAAACACATGGGAAAGAGATGAATATGAGGACCTGGCAGAGAGTACAATTCAGAGTTTAAGATCATTACTACATAAAATGGAAGAGAAATCGGAAAGAATTATACTAACTAGAGATTTTAATACAAATATAAATTGGAATACTCTAGATATAATTAGCCAAGAAAGCTGTTGGGACCAAAAGCTCCTGGATCTCGTACAAGAGTTCTTCCTAACGCAACATGTGAGGGAAACCACCAGAAAAAGAGGACTCGATGTACCTTCAATGCTAGATCTAATATTTACTAGACAAGAAAATGTTTTGACAGTTTAATATATCACCCTCCACTCGGCAAAAGCGATCATGCAGTACTAAATTACAACTTCAGGATAGCATATGATATAGTTAACAGCAATGAAAGTTACAAAAGGAGCCTAAACTATAAAAGGGGAAATTATCAATACCTAAAGAAGTATTTCTTAGAAGTTGATTGGGAAAATGAGCTTAGAGGACAAGATTTAAATGCTTTATATAAAAAATTCTGTGAATTTTATGAAATAGGAGTCCAGAAGTACATCCCACAGCACAAAGAAGCAGATAAGAAAATACAGAAATGGTTCAATACAGAATGTCTATCTATTCTATCTATATACCTAGGCTGATTCCCCCAAGGAAAGGGAGGTAGCCGAGACAGGACGACACACTCCCCATTTACTCATCCATTCAAACACATTCATTCGCATCTTAGCCCCAAAGGGGAGAACGGACAGATCCTCACCGCACCACACTGCACAAGGGTCAACTGCGCAATGCAATCAGTGACTTCCGCAGCAGGGCCCGACAGCAGAGCTGGTTTACCCCTGCCACATCATAACAGACTCATCCCCTTACCCGCACCTGACCTGAAATAGCTGATCAGACCAAATGCGGGAGAATATCCCCTCAGGGCTGCGTCATCACTTATTCATTCACAATTTCTCTCCACCCATTTCTGTCACGCACAGCCACTCTTCCTTGCTCAACAGACATCCCTCTCGCATCCAGCGCTGTCTTCACACTGTCCATCCATCCTATTCGTGGTCTTCCTCTCAGCCTTACACCTCTCACATCAGATCTAGTTATCTTTTTCACCAATCGCTCATTATCCATTCTCTCCATATGCCCAAACCATCGCAACACCCTCTGCTCAACTCTACCAGCCATCTCCCGAACAACTCCAGTTCTCCTTCGCACTTCATCATTCCGCACTTAATCCATACGCGTCACTCCACACATACTCCTCAGACACCTCATCTCCATTACATTCAAACTTTTCCTCTCTGCTACACCCATATTCCATGTTTCAGCCCCATACAATGCAGTCGGTACCACAACACCCTCATACAGCCTTCTCTTTACATCCATTCTAAGCTAACGACATCTAAACACTTTTTTCATTCCTCCCAGCACCTTTCCTACTTCATTTATTCTAAACTTCACTTCTGCATCTATTCTTCCATCCACAGCAACATGTGACCCTAGATAATTAAAACACTCTACCTCCTCAAGCAACTCGCCATTCAAAACTATATTCATCCCCCAACCATCTACCAACCTCGTACACTTCATCATTTTACTCTTATTCTCATTTACTTTCAATTTCCTCCTTTCACACACCCTTCCAAACTCCTCTGCCAACTGTCTCAATCTCTCCTCTGAATCAGCCACCAGTGCAGTATCATATGCAAACAGCAGCTGCTTCAGATTCCACTCTCCACCATCAACATTCGCCAGACTCAGACCTCCACCTAAAACTCTTGCATTCACTTCCCTTACAACACCATCCATGTAAATATTAAACAACCAAGGCGACATCACACATCCCTGTCGCAGCCCCACTCTCACAGGAAACCAATCACCCACGGCATTTCCCACACTTACACACGCTCTACTATTTACATAAAAACTTTTCACCCATTTTAATAAACTACCATCAAGTCCATACAATCTTAAAACAGTCCACAAAGCCTCCCTATCAATTCTATCATACGCTTTCTCTAAATCCATAAATGCCCAAAACACATCCTTGCCTTTCGCTAAATACTTTTCACACACTTGTCTCACTGCAAACACCTGATCCACGCATCCCCTCCCTCTCCTAAAGCCACACTGCTCATCACCAATCACTCCCTCTGTACCCTTTCTAACTCTCATAATTAACACTCTACCATAAACCTTATCTACAACACTCAACAGACTTATACCTCTAAAGCTAGTACATTCATACTTATCACCCTTGCCTTTATACAATGGGACCACACAAGCACTTGCCCAGTCAATTGGCACCATACCTTTCACAAAGCACACATTCAACAATCTTACTAACCAGTCAACAATAGTCATTCCACCACCCTTCAGGCATTCCACAGCACACCCATCCATACCTTCAGCTTTCCCTGTTTTCATCTCCTTTACTGCCTTCTCCACTTCCTCCTTCGTGATCAAAGAATCATTCAACTCTCCCAACACATTTATTCCTTGCACCCTTCCATCCGCCACAAGCTCAGCCACCCTTTCCTCCTCTACATTTAACAGTCTTTCAAAATACTCTGCCCATCTCTTCCTTACTGCATCCATCTCAATTAACATCCTTCCATCCTCTGCTTTTACTCGTTCTTCCTTCCCAGACTCTCCCTTTCATACCCTTTTCACCTCCTTCCAAAACATTTTATTATTCTGTTGAATGTAAAAAATCAAAAGAAAGAAGAGATTTGTTTTGGAATAGATACAGAAGACACAATAGTGAAAGGGCGTATAATAATTACAAACAGGCAAGAAACGATTATACAAGAATAAGGAGGGAAGCCCAAAAACAGTTTGAGGAGGATATAATAAATAAAAGTAGTGATCAACCAAAGCTATTTTACACCTACATCAGAAGCAAAACCAAAGTAAAAGATATAATACAATCCATTACGGACGAGGGAATCACCTATACACAAGAAAAAGATATTTGTGAAGCGCTAAATAAGAATTTCCAATTAGTTTTTACAGAAGAAAAAAATTTTGAGAGGGACTATGTGGAACATGCATGTCCACACATACTACCAGATATACAAATATCAGAAAAAGTAATACAGGAGGAGTTAAGTAAACTAGACAGAGGAAAAGCAAGTGGTCCTGATGAAATTTCATGTTGGGTACCACGAGAATGTGCAAAGGAGTTAAGTAAACCATTATTTTTAATTTTCAAGAAATCCTTGAGTCAAGGTAAACTACCTGATATTTGGAAGAAACCAAATATTGTCCCCTTATTCAAGAATGGAAATAGACAAAATCCACTCAACTACCGACCAGTATCACTGACCAGTGTTGTAAGCAAGGTATTAGAAAAGCTTATAAGAAGAACACAGTATGATAACAGAAAGACAGTTTGGTTTCAGAAAAGGAAAATCATGTGTTACTAATCTGTTGAGCTACTATGACAGAGTAACAAACGCAATACAGGAAAGAGAAGGATGGGTGGACAGTATCTATTTAGATTTCAAGAAAGCATTTGACACAGTACCACACCAAAGACTTTTATGGAAACTGTACCATCAAAGAGGAATTCGAGGCAAACTGTTTTGTTGGATGCAAGATTTTCTCATAAAAAGAGAAATGAGAACAGTACTAAGGGGAAACTACTCATCATGGAAAGAAGTGACTAGTGGAGTACCACAGGGTTCAGTGCTGGCACCAATCATGTTTTTAGTGTATATAAATGATATAAACAGTAACACTGGAAATGAGAGCTATCTGAATATGTTTGCAGATGATGCAAAAATACAAAGGAGAATTACTAACACAGACTCTTGTAAAGAGCTACAAGAAGAATTAAATAAACTCCATGAATGGAGTAATACATGGCAAATGGAATTCAATGTGGACAAGTGTCATGTAATCAAGTTTGGTAAAAGTGGAAAAAGACCTGATTGGGATTATACGTTAGGAAATAAAACCCTACACACATCAGAAAGAGAGAAGGACCTAGATGTGATTATCAATAACAGACTATCTCCGGCTGACCACATCAGTGAGAAGGTACGGAACATGTATACACTGCTTGCAAATATGAGAATAGCATTCACATACATAAATGAAGACATGCTAAGAAGGATAATAACATCATTCATTAGACCAACCCTGGAGTATGCATCAGCAGTCTGGAGTCCTCATCTCAAAAAACACATAGACAAGATTGAAAAAGTTCAAAGGGCCGCTACAAGATGGATACCAAGCTTAAGGGACCTAAGCTACGAAGAAAGACTAAATACCCTTTTCACCTCCTTCCAAAATATTTTATTATTCTGTTGAATGTAAAAAATCAAAAGAAAGAAGAGATTTGTTTTGGAATAGATACAGAAGACACAATAGTGAAAGGGCGTATAATAATTACAAACAGGCAAGAAACGATTATACAAGAATAAGGAGGGAAGCCCAAAAACAGTTTGAGGAGGATATAATAAATAAAAGTAGTGATCAACCAAAGCTATTTTACACCTACATCAGAAGCAAAACCAAAGTAAAAGATATAATACAATCCATTACGGACGAGGGAATCACCTATACACAAGAAAAAGATATTTGTGAAGTGCTAAATAAGAATTTCCAATTAGTTTTTACAGAAGAAAAAAATTTTGAGAGGGACTATGTGGAACATGCATGTCCACACATACTACCAGATATACAAATATCAGAAAAAGTAATACAGGAGGAGTTAAGTAAATTAGACAGAGGAAAAGCAAGTGGTCCTGATGAAATTTCATGTTGGGTACCACGAGAATGTGCCTCAGTACTAACAAGGCATATGGGCCTGATGGGGTCCCTCCTGTTGTTCTCAAGAACTGTGCTTCTGTGCTTACACCCTGCCTAGGCAAACTCTTTCGTCTTTGTCTGTCAACTTGTACCTTTCCTTCTTGCTGGAAGTTTGCTCTCATTCAACCAGTCCCAAAGAAGGGTGACCACTCCCAACCCTCCAACTATCGTCCAATTGCTTTAACGTCCTGTATTTCAAAAGTTTTCGAGTCAATTCTTAATAGAAAAATTTTAAGGCATCTTTCCTATCACAACCTTCTTTCCGATCGTCAGTATGGGTTCCGTCAGGGACGCTCCACTGGCGATCTTCTCACCTACCTTTCAGACTCCTGGTCATCCTCCTTTCGGGACTTTGGCGAAAGCTTTGCCATTGCACTTGACATCTCAAAGGCTTTCGATCGAGTCTGGCATAAATCTTTAATTTCCAAACTGCCCTCCTACGGTTTCTATCCTTCTATCTGTGCCTTCATCGCTAGCTTCCTTTCTGGTCGTTCTATAGCCGCTGTTATAGACGGCCATCGTTCTTCTCCTAGATCTATCAACAGTGGTATTCCTCAGGGCTCTGTCCTATCACCAACTCTCTTCCTTTTATTCATCAATGATCTTCTAAGCTGTACATCTAACCCTATCCACTCATACGCTGAGGACTCCACCCTTCACCTTTCCATTCGGTTCCCGCAACGCCCATCTCAACAGTTACTTCAACAAACAAGGGATGAGGCTATGGCACACCTAATGTCTGACTTGGCTCGTATCTCTGACTGGGGTAAAAATAATATGGTTGTCTTTAATGCATCTAAGACTCAGTTCTTACACCTTTCAACCCGACAAAATCTTCCACAGGTATACCCACTAATGTTTAATAATATTCAGCTTAATCCTACATCATCCTTGAACATGCTTGGGGTGTCATTTACTCGGGACTTATCTTGGAAAGATCATATTACATCTCTTGTAAAATCTGCTTCCAAGAGATTGGGTGTGCTAAGCCGACTCCGCTCTTTCTTTACCCCTGCGCAATTGTTGACTCTATACAGGGGTTTTATCCGCCCCTGTGTGGAGTACAACTCTCATGTGTGGGGAGGCTCCCCTCATACAGCTCTTCTCAATAGGGTGGAGTCAAAGGCTTTTCGTCTCATTAACTCTCCTCCTCTTGCTGACTCCCTTCAACCTCTGTCTCTTCACCGCACTGTTGCATCTTTATCTCTTTTCTATCGCTACTTTAATGGTCACTGCTCCTCTGAACTGTCTGCTTGCATTCCTCCACCTCTACGACGGGCGCGTAGCACCCGTCTGGCAGCAGACTCTCAGCCTTTTTCTGTCCAACTCTCTAATGCAAGAATTAACCGTTACTCCCAGTCTTTCATTTATGCAACGGGTCAACTCTGGAACTGTCTCCCTCTGTCTGTATTTCCTGCTGCCTATGATCTCCAGTCTTTCAAACGCAGTGTGTCCAGGCATCTCAAAATGATCGGATCTTGAATTTGGCTCTATATTGTATTTTGTTTTTCTCTTGGAGGGAACTGTTACTGCGGGCTCATGGCCTTTGGTTCCTTCTTCCTCGCATAAATAAAAAAAAATAAAAAAAATAAAAAAAAAACTGAATCTACCAACACTACAGGAGAGAAAGAAAAGAGGTGACATGATAATGCTATATAAATGCATATCAGGGAAGGAGAAAATAGACATAAATGATTACTTAACATATGGGGATGCATCAGCAAGAGGACACTGCAAAAAACTGCATAAGAAGAGAGGTGATAAAGACATAAGGAAATTCAGTTTCCCAAACAGAGCAATTGATCAATGGAATGCACTACCGAATGAAATAGGTTGTGCCAAAACAATTCACAAATTTAAGGATATGTACGATAAATATGGTTTAAGACACGGGACAGTACGAGCTTGACTCATTCCTGTAAAGATACAATTAGGTAAGAACAATTAGGTAAGAACAGAAGGAGAGAGGGAATATATCTGCTGTGATTAAATGTTGTGGACACATCTTTTACACACACACACACACACACACACACACACACACACACACACACAGAGGAGTTACAAGGAAAAGTTAGGATCTTAATGACTATGCAGCCCATACCGTGGAGATACTTCTTGTTTGCCTGGGAATGCATATCCAGTTCACATTTATTCTAGAGTAAGATCCTGTCGATGAATCCCTTAAACTTCTCTACTGTACTGTTAACAACGTCCATATTGAGTCAGTTTCCACATGTGGAGCAGATCTTGCACGTGAAAAAGTTTTCACGTAATTCTGCTTTTTTTTTTTTTTTTTTGCTTCCAACCATGGTTGTGTGCCGAGTCCATGTTAAGAGTAAGCAACTTTCTATGTAATGATTGTGAAACCCATTCAGATTTTAAAAACTTTAATGACCTGATCTCGTAGTCTACGAGTTTCTGCTAAAAGAAAAAGTCCCACAGCCCTCAGGCGAACCTGATACCTTAGTCTCCCGAACTCTTTTTAAGTCGACGTATGTCTTTTCAAGCGACCATAATTCCACAGCAACTCAGGAAGTGGCCGTATTAAGGAGATATAGACTCTGAGAACAACCTCTTTATTCAGAGAAAGAGAGAGAGAGAGAGAGAGAGAGAGAGAGAGAGAGAGAGAGAGAGAGACTTGGAATGGTAAGAACAATCAGGAGAAATATTTAATAAAAAGTGTGTGAGAGAAGAAACTGAGGCAGAGAAGAAGAAAACACGCAGGTGAAAAAATGGAACAATGTTATAGGAGTGACACAGGGACGGAAGCACACACGCACACACACACACACACACACACACACACACACACACACACACACACACACACACACACAGACTTTCTGAATATTTGTCGACCTATCTGTCTGTGCCTGTCTGTGTACTGCCTCCTTCCCCCTTCTCTCTCTCTCTCTCTCTCTCTCTGGATCCTTTGTCTCATCCCCAGTTTCCTTTTCCCTCCTTCCCCTTTCTTTATAGCTATCTGCTCATTCCCTACCTTCCTCCCTCTCTCTTTCCTTTCCTTCTTCTCTCTCCCCCTCTGTCACTTCCTCCTTACTCATCTCTTCTTTCTCCCTCTCTGTGTCACAACTTCGTCCCACTTTTTTCATCTGTCACATGTCTTACCTTTTTTTTCTCCATTACTCTCTCCGCATTTCTTTACTTGTACTAATACCATTTCCTTCACTGCTTTCTTCCCCCAGTAATAACTGCATGCTCTTTTCTTTCCTCTCTCCGTATCTCCCTGTCACCCGAAATTTCTTCTATCATTCCGCTCTTCCCACTGTCTTTCCCTCCCTCCCTGCCTATCCCTCCCCTTGTCTTCCCTTCTTAACATCCCCCTCCTCATTCTTGCCCTAAAAATTAATCTATTTTCTTCCTACAATCTCTACTTTCTCTCCGCAAATTTCTCTAATTTCTCTGTTTCTCTCTCTCCCTTTTTACTTGAATGTTACATTCGTTCTACTTAGCCTCAATGCTTTCGTCTTATCCTGCTTAGTTCTTTCCCTGCGTCCTTGCCAGAATACCACACTTTCTTTCTCCTCCCTGTTACCTTGCCTCCATTTTTAATTTTTCTCATTATCTTTCTCAGTATTCCATTCAGTAGCTCTCTATCCCACTTTCTTCTTTTGTTATGTTTGCTCCATTCCCATTTTCTCTCAGCTGTCTCCCCTTTTGTTTCTACTCCCCTGTCTCCCGGCCTTTCTATACACATTTCCCTTTTCACTTTCCCTTTCACATTGCTTGTATCTCATTTCACCTCTCACTGTCTCTTCTTCTCACTCTCTATCTTTTCTTAGCTCTCGTTGCTCTCTCCATTCTCTCCCCTTCTTATTTTCTCCGTAACTGTCCTCTCATTTCTCATTTTTCCGCTTGCTCTCCCTCTCTGCATGTCGCACCCTGTTTTTTAAGATTCTCTCTCTCTCTCTCTCTCTCTCTCTCTCTCTCTCTCTCTCTCTCTCTCAGTGTTGTAAACCTTTTCCTAACTTTGATTTATGATATACAGTATATACTGTACTATTCCTTTACCAGTTGTTCGCACTACACGTAATTAGAAAGGTGCTTAAGTACAGAAACCCCTAGCTGGCTGTGAGCGAGAGTATGGAGGGTGTCACGAATCAAATTCGCGACATTCCCCTTTTGTGAGAAGCCACGAACTATTAGTGGAAAACTCACTGTGTATCGCTCAGTTAACCGTTTCTTTCTCCATTTCGGGGTATACTTTTCAAAACATTCGTCACTGTTTTCAAAAGTGACCGATTTAATGCACGTCACTAAGTGCTGTACTGAGCGATACTATTGTATCTTTATTGTTCGCCCCTGCTTGCCTCGACCGTTAGAAAATGCGGCCTAGTGCTCCGCTTTTCTTTCCCATGACTTACTCAGTCTAGCTGTTGCTTTGACGGAGAGAGGTCCTGTGCTCCAGAAGTGTGAAAGGAGAGGTCAGCTAGCACCCAAGCTCCACAAGATCACAGTTTCCAGTGCTCCCACCTTGGTGATACAAAGCATTCATCGACTATAGTATTTCCTTCTTGTATTTCCCTAGTCTTAAGAGTTAATTAAGGTGTTTTTTTTCCTAGGCGTAGGTATGTAGCTTTTGCGTGAGTGAGTGAGTGCGGTCTCATTGATTTGATTTGAAATGTAACGTTAAATTTATTTTTGTAATCAATAAATTTAACAGTTCTTTTTCTTGAGCTTAATGTAAAGTAAAATCTTGTTTCATTTCTCCAAATTAAGCTTATTTCCCACATAGCTCCTAGCTTGCATAAACGTTTTGCTATTCATAACTGGTATTTAGACCAGTCTTGTTGTATTAACTTAAATCCGTTGTGCCACCAAGGGGTTAAACATCAGCAAGGACCTGAAATTATTGATGTTAGTATTAGTTATTTATTGTCAGGGGTGAAGTAACTTTCTCCAGAGGCTAACAGTACTAATTCAGCATTTGTGAGTAATTAGTCTCTGCTGTGTACTGTTGAGAAAGTTTATAAATTCTCGTTCTTAGAGAATCGTTGCTTGATTTAGCAAGACAATCATTGTCCCTGCTCTTTAATATTGTTGAATATTAATATCAATTAAATAATATTTAAGCATTTATTTTAAAAAAACCCAGTGATAAAAAAAAAAAAAACCGTGACAGAGGGTACCGGGTGGGGTTATGGGGTCGGAGAGAAAAGTGGGGGGGGTGGTTGGGTGGGAGAATGAGACTAAGAGGAAGGGAGGAGGAGGGGATACCTCTCCATCGAGCAGTGTTACAAACACCTTAGGAAAGGGAAACGAACTTATTCCGACGTCTGTCCATACACATCTGGAGTGTGAGAAAGCAACCAAGTTTCACTAACACAAAATATATTGATGTCTCTCTCTTCGGTCATGAGCTTGTTCATTTTAAGATATCCTTCACCTGTAGTGAAGGCCCGGCCTTCACTACAGGTGAAGGATATCTTAAAACGAACGAGCTCATGACCGAAGAGAGAGACTCATCAAAGTTAGACTGAAGAGATAGAACATTTATGTGTTCTATAACAAGATTATCCATTTCTAAGTGATATGCAGTACCATCAGCTGTGCCTTCTTTGCTATTCTCCTATGCACTATAAAGTTCACACAGTCTGCCTTTGTGACCATATCTATGGCAGCTAGAACACTTCACTTTATGATCAATGCAGCAAGTTGTTTGATGGTGGTTAAACTCGCCACAATTATAGCAGCCTTTTTTGTGAGGCGTTGGAGGCGTGTACTGTGGTGGGGTCTTAGTGGCAGGAGGGTGGCGTGGTAGTGGGATGTCATCTGCTGTGACCCAGCAGTATTTCCCCAAGGCATGGTGGGTGGTGGGGGGTCAGGGTAACTTTCTTCTGTCCCCACGTCCATTCGGTGGTAATTCTGTCCCCTGTGTTGGCACCCACTACGACCTGCAGTTTCCCACCCATCTCTGTCCATATGGTTTGTTTGGGATGGGCGGGTGAGGGAGTGGGCGCCATGGTAGGTGGACGAGGTATGGCCTTGGTGGGATTCTTGTTGTTGGCGTGGTGGGGTGCGTCTATGTTGACCTTCCTTGTCACTGTTCCTTTTTACTTTGCCCCAGTTTGCACAGTCTTTGAAACAAGGGTACTGGTTGGAGAGGACACCAAGTAGCCTGACTGCCCCCTTCCTGTTTATTAGAGAACCGTGGTGTTCCCCACGTGCTTCATAGCAAGATTCATCAATTTCTCCAGTTCCTAGTTTGAAGGCTGCATCTGGTTTTATGGTGTAAAGTCTGATGTCACTCGTCCACTTATTCACTTGTTCATTAAGTTCGTTGATCTTAGCAAGTAGGCTGTCTGACTGCAGGCTTGGGACGAGCTGGCACACACAAATTTCTATATTTTTGTTTTTGTTTTTCAGTTCACTGACAAGAGATCCAGGGTTGTCAATGATGGAAGTGGGGCTGTCGTTCTCCATGACATCATACAGTCCACAGTAGATGACACAATTTGCTGGAATCCATGACAACTTTTCTTGAACCCAGCATTTAGCAGGTCGATGTTAGCACCGCTGAGAGTCCTTATATTGCACTTGGTGTTTAGGTCTGACGCCCTTATAATTGTTAGATTGATATCACCAAGCAAAAGAGTTTTACCATCGTTGTTGTCCATGCTTGGTATGCTGCTCTGGGTTCATGCTGTTGACTCCTCCAAGGTGCTGATTCACTGCTCTGAAAGACAGCATCTTTCATTGGATTGGTTTAAGTGATCTGCTGCGTCAGATGAAGTATTGCCACTAATGCTGCGGACCTTATCTTCGATCGTTTTGATTTGCCTGTCCAAGTCTCCTACCTTTGCGATCAGACTGAACGGTGGTGGTGGTAGGGGTGGTGGCGTGGGTGGAGGAGGGGGTCGGAAAGGTGGAGGTGAGGTGGTAGCGGCAGGTGTACAGGTATGTCCTTCCAGCATTGCCAAACGTGAGTCCAGAAACAGGCAGTGTGGTGAGTGGTTGATTACTGACAAAGCATTTAAGAATGCAATGGAGAATAGGGTGTGATAGGGAACGTTCATCTGCGGAGAGAAAGTAGATTGATGAGGAAAACAGATCCTTTATAGAGAACTGGATCATTGGTGAAGATTGGCCTTATGAAGAAAATCAAGTACACGGGTAAAACGGATCCTTGGAGAAAGTAGGTCCAGAGTGTAACTAGGCCCACAGGAAAAAATATATCTTCAAGGGCAAAATATGTTCCCAAAGGAAAACTGGCCCGTGAAAGAAACAGGTCCATAAGAGATAATGAATCCATGAGGAAAATATTAATGCCCATGGTGAAAAATTGCTCGTGGCAGGAGCAGGTCCCTGGGTAACAGAGGTGGGTAGGGCTTACCTTTCGGAAGTGAAAAGGAAAACGAGCTATGTGAACGTTAGCTTAAAATGAATTGCACAGACTGAAACCAAAGGTGAAGAAAATGCGAGCAACCAAATCGCATGCTAAATAACAGGACTCAGATTTAACAATTCGATGTTTCTGTAGCTCTCTCTCAACTCAGTACGATCGTCTGGTGGTAATAGGAATAGAAATGCAGAGTTTTCTTGAGCAATGGTGTGTTAATTGTGACTGTGTTAAATATTCCAATGTACAGTTCGTACGACTCACTCTCAGGTGTATGTACTGTAAATTATCGTATGACTTTAGCTGAAATAAAATACAAAAGAAAACCCGACCACGGAAGATTTAATGTTAATATGCGGCAGAACAACTGCGACATCATTCCGAAAAATCTGATTAGAAATTAATCTAAATATTGATTTTTTTTTTTTTCGGAGCACTCCACTCGACTTATCCCCAAATATTCTAAAAATCAAATACTTGATCCTGGCGTTGTCAGGACAGTTCCAGCAATGTATTCCAGGTAACTCCAGGTAAGTATGTTTAGCTGGGAGTATGCCATAAAAGAGAGAAACAGACAGCCACAAACAGACAGACAAACAGGCATGCGCAGAATGACAGGGGCCAGGAAACGGACAGATCGATCGGCACAGATAGCAGGCAGACAGGCATAGTCATACATACAGACAAACAGAAAACACGATAGACTGAGACACAGACAACGACGCACAGCAAGACAGAGTTCGTGAAAGACAGGTAGGCAGGCACAGAAAAATAGATAGGCAGACGAAGACAAAGACACAATGACAGAAAAAAAAAATGTCAGACAGATATTCACACAGGCACACAGACATGCAGACAAATAGGTAGGCACAGACAGACAGACAAGGTTAGAGAGAGAGAGAGAGAGAGAGAGAGAGAAAGAGAAAGAGAAAGAGAGAAGAGGGGGGGGGGTGACGTACGGAGCACGAAGAGCAGGGCCATCTGGTATCACATGTGGTTTAGGGTCAAGTGGGTGTCTGCAGTGCAAAGACCCCCACCCTCATCCCTCTCTGTCGCAAAGGAAGATAAATATTCACCCATCATACAATCGTGCTTCTGTCATCATAAGTATATGGTTCTAAAACTAGACTGAGTAAAAGTATAAAAGGCAAAGGAGTTAGTCACTTCTTGAATGGGTAATGAGGTCCAACAATCCTTAAATCCCTTAATACCTATAACTGTATGAAACCCCTTCACCTAATAAATTACCACGTGTCGGGTTGTTAGTTCTATAGTTACCAGCCAACGTCTGAACTATATCGGTGCCTGGAGTACAGAAATGCATCTGGCATATCACTTGGTGTAGAATCCTCATTTTTTCGGTCATGACACACTTGCACTTCTCTCCTCCACAAGCATACAGAGAAATGCGGAGGAAAGTAAACAGACCTGTTCGTCCCTTTGACACTCCTACAAAGGAAACTGTGGCTATGGTATCCGGCTTGTAATTCTACAGTAAGGACAGCAATGAGCAAACAATCCACTCACCTAATAATCTTCCCAGCTCAAGTTCATAAGGAGAAAATTGTGAGATGAACCACCGTGCTGCAGCAAAACACACACAAAAACACACACAAAAAAAGCTGTCATGGAAGCTTCTCAGGAATGGAAAAAAGTATTTTGTTCATACTAAGAGATTGTGATGTAGTTGTATCTTCTTTGCCCTGCACTAAAGCAAAAACTGATAGATGGATATTTCCAGTATTCAGCAGAGAATGAATCACAGTCTACCACATTTCATGGCCTTGAATGGCACGCCACCTACTCCATCGGATCCGCCACTACACATCAGTCCTTACTTGAGCCACCTGACATATTTCTTTAAGGTCCTAATCCTTGTTTTCCAGCTAAGCTCCTTGATGCATTATATTACAGTAGATTTACTACTTTCCACACAAATTATGCCCTAGAAAAAGAAACAGGCCTTAGGTTCTAGGTCTCACCATCTCTCCATCCTCATTATCCATACCCACAGTGCACCAGAAATTTTGCATGGTGTACCTCAGTAACTGGAAAATGTTATGTTTTGTAACCCTAGACATACTTTAAGGCATTGACAAAAACAAAACCCAAAGTTATCCAGGATTTATAGTACCTCCCCTCCAGTACCATATTCCTTCACTTCCGACAGTGCATCAGTATGTGGTCACTATATCAGACCAGCAAAGCCATCTTCATCTGTCCAAATCTATGCATACAGTAAAACTATGGTTAAGGCAAAACCTTCCAGTTATCTAACTTTTAGGTGCTTATCTCCCTTAACCAGAGAAACACCCATCCACTGTAGTTTGCTAGCTCCATTTCTCAGGAAATAAACTGTCTTTCGTTGCAGAATTTTGCACAAATGATGGTGTTGGACAGAGACGCCTTCATGAGCTGGCACCATTATAACCAGTCCACTCAGCTGCCCGGTTATACAAACGTTCCTCAGGTCCTTTTCTATCCCCTGAAAGGAAGATGGTTGACTGCAAGAGAAGGGCTATTTTAGACTGCAGTCCCTCGACGTCACTTCCAGATGATCATGGGGTTTCAGCTGCTGCCGCTGCCGCCGTCGCCGCCGCTGCTGCTGCTGCAGGTTGCCCTCTTTCTAATGCTCCAGATGCAGAGCAATTTGTGGACGCTGTTTCAGTAGCCACGGTGGCTTTAGTAGTCCTAGTGCCTTCATGTACACGAAGCCTAAAATTGCCATCTCTTCATCTTGAATACTGATTTGCAACGATGGATTAACTTTAAAGCATGGTGCTAGTGAAAAAGTCGAATGGAAACGCTGTAAATCCAACTGCCTTCTCCCAGTAAGCTACCGAAAAAAGCAAGAAAGAGAAGAAAATCTCCTTCAAGTTAAAAAGAATGAACAATACTTTATGACGATAACATTCCTGTGGGAAAGATCAAGACAAAAATTTTTAAGGTACTACAGTTAGTTTGTTGTAAATTTATCAAATTTCGTAATGCCGTTCAGTTCAGATGATGGCCAAGTTTTGTTGGACTGAAAGGAGACTCATTTCCTACCTCATAACTAAAATTCAACAAATTTCTTGTAACAATGACTTATTATCAAATATAGTGGAATAACCCACTTCTGTCATGTGATTACAGTTCGATTAATGGTGTGAGTAGTAATTGCAGGGACCTAATACGTTTGTATTCAAGCTCTGGGAATCGGGCACTTATGTCAAATGCATACAAACCCATCATAGCATCCCCCACTGACCCCCAGCAAATGTTTTATGGTTTGTGGATGCCACACGTCAATAAACAATTAACTCTCGTTGTGTAATTTTACATGCACAACAGACCTATAGCAGAAGTACGGTAGAGATATGGGCATGGCCTGAAAACAGCTCTGGAGAGGGAAACAGCTGAAAATCACCTCTCCAATGGGTTTACGCTCTCGCGTCAGTGTGTGTGTGTGTGTGTGTGTGTGTATGTGTGTGTGTGTGTGTGTGTGTGTGTGTGTGTGTGTGTGTGTGTGTGTGTGTGTGTGTGTGTGTGTGCGTGTGTGCGTGCGTGCGCGCGCGCCCGACTGCAACACACTAACGTCCTGATACATTATCTATTAGTTCCATAAATCAAAAATTTTGAACTTGAATGGATCTCTCTTCAACGTCCTGAGTCAATATCTATTAGCTCCATAAGTCAAAAAATTTTATATACGTATAGTACTCTCTCCTCGTCTCCATTCCACCCGTCCGCCTCAGTTTCCCATCACACTACACAATGGGTACTGGGTATTTTCAATTACTAAGACACTTTTATTGTGGGATTTAACACGTAAAATAGACCTATAGCAAAGTCCACCAATTTTTAACGGGCTAGGCTTTTCCCCTTCCCCCACCTCTCTAAAGAGAGAGAGAGAGAGAGAGAGAGAGAGAGAGAGAGAGAGAATGGGTGGGGGAGCACACCAGTAAAAGACTGCATATTCGTAATAACTTATAAAAGGATAAAGTTTTTCACTGCGATGGTTAAAATAATGGGAAAGTTACTGGCCTTATAAGAAAAAGGTCTTAGTTTGACGAGATAAGTACGAAATATATTCTCTCTCTCTCTCTCTCTCTCTCTCTCTCTCTCTCTCTCTCTCTCTCTCTCTCTCCCTCACAAATTGGGATAGCCTATATGAGTACGTCCGCTGGAAGTGGGTAGAAAACATATGATTACTGGGCAAGTCAGGAACGAAACAGAAGAGCATGAGGCAGAAAAATATTTTTTAAATATTATAAAGAGGGGATGGCCGCAAACTAGAGGTGAAAGGAAATGTATGGTACCTTAAAGAAAATGCAATGTTCAGAGAAGATGGGAAGTAGCAACAAGAAAATATAATGTACCGCTCGTTTGCCCTGCATGTTAGTCGAAAACTTGATATTATTCTTTTAGACAATTACAATGCACTCCTACTTTTATTTAGCCTCATATTTCAAATATCTCCACCTTTAAGGCATAGTTTTTACGAGAGATCAACATTATAATTTGGTGCTGGTCACGAACATGTGCTGTGGAAAAGTTGTCGAGCTGCAGAATTGTCCTTTTTCCCTTTGAGCTACTGGAAATCAGTTGGGAAAAATCGAAAAATTTGAGCTGGGTTAATCTGTAAGAAATACGTATATAATAATGGACTGTTGTCTGCCTGTATGTTTGTTTGTTTAGCTACTCCTCGTGGACGAGTGAACTTATTTTGATGAAACTTTGCAGGAACACTCTCTAGAGTTTCAGGATGTGTATAACTTTACTTAATTCTAAAGTTCCGAAAAATAAACTAATTGTGATGGACCAAATAAATGTAGGCCTCTGTAGGCGGCCATAACTTAACAACTTAATAATATGTTAAAATACATTATCTGGAGAGAATGAATGGGTATTTGAATGAAGATTTTAACTACTTTCAGCCCAGTAACTTCATCTGTATTATACTCTTGTTCAGTTTTAAATGATACATTTTACAGTACAGTACAATAGACTTTTTGAACAGGTGAGGCCTCATGTAGTTTTCATTTACCCCTTTACGTTTTTGCCTTATCTCTAAATAATTCAGCTGAGCTTTGGAGAGGCTTTTGGAACTGGAGAAGTTAGATAAAATGTTCACTTACCCTTCCTTCACTGTTGTAGGTTTTGCCAGAGCCGAATAATAATGTCGTCTGGGAGTAGCAACAAACCACAAGATACAAAGTTGGAGTGAACGTGCGGCCTCTTTAGTAAAGGGGGGGGTCATCAGTAATCATCAGGTACAGTACCAGCAGAAATATGACTGAAACGAAGTCCTAAGGCCGAAGTGGTTAATGTATATATCTTGACCTTGCCGGTCAGACTGATGGACTCACTTTGTTTCCCCTCAGCTCAACCAGCATTATAAAGAACTCGATGTACTGCAACCTAAAGCGACAAATGCAAGTGGTGTTATACAAAGCCTGCGATCGAGTTCGTGTCCTTTCGGACACTCCTTTCCTGAAAACCATCTAACCATCAGTTCTGCTTGCTAAATCTGATGGGAAATATTCGGCGTTAATTTGGAAGAGTATATGACAAGTTGATCAGGAGTACATGCAGAACCATGACCTATTTAGTAGGCGACGGAACAAAACAATTCATAAGTAAGGGTAACATAGTTACGTGGCTTTGGAGATTGCATAACACTTTAGCTATTCATTTCGCACATAACACTTCAGTATCTGCGTATGTTATTGATTTAAACTCTATCGAAATAAGAATTATATAAACAACATAGAAGATACTGTTTTTTTGTTACAAAATACTTAGCTAGGTAAAGGTCACTACGAAGCCTCATATATAAACTGAAATACGGTCTTGAGGTCGAATGAGTCATGCAGAGTGTGCAATGTCCTTATCCCGTCACGTCCCGAGGTTTTCCGCACCTATGACATCCCCCAGTCCCGAGCCTTTTTGGAAAATTTGGAAGAGTATATGACAAGTTGATCAGGAGTAAATGCTAAAACTTCCGCTTAGGTCGAGAAACGAAGGAAAATCACAAAGAAAGTGGTTCCCGCGGTCTATAAGTGGTCCGTACAGGTGCGGTTCCCCCCGGCAGGTATGGTGTTCTCTAATGGGCTGGATATGCGTTTACGTTTTCTATGGTAAGGAATAATGGGAGAAAGAACACACAACACCTCTATATTTATTGAATTTGAACTAATAAACAATAACAGTAACAATATAATGGATTTCAGACACATATATATGAAAAATAAGCATTGTACCATCGCGCGAGCATAGCGAGTTTGGTCCGAGTCGTAACATGCTATATGCTAAGTGTCTGGTATGAGTCAACCTATCATTTTTTCTACTTGTATACTTCTGTTTCAATGACATTTTACCAATTACAACTGTTTGTAAGTGTTTTCAGATGTTTTCATTCATTATGATGACATGCAGCATAAGTATAGCGCACATCAGCTTAGTAAGCACACTCGCTATGACTCGTATTTCAACATACCAAATTGTTTTATCACTTTCCAATTATTTTCCCCTTTACATAGAACCTTTCCTCCACCACTGTAAAGGTTTTCAATTATTTTCATTCATTACGAGGGCATTTAACGATATGCTAGCGCATATTCACGTAGCAACCACGATCTCAAACACTCGTGTTTCATCATCTACTTTATTTATTCACTCCACTTATAATTTCCCACTTACATTACACACGTTTACACCCCTATAATGCACTGTACATACTTACTGCCATTATTTATTCAAGTGAGCGTGAGAATATCGCCTGAAAATACCCTCGCAAGGAATGTTTCGACAAACATAATACTCACACACTTATATACTAATTCACTCACACACTTACATACTAATTATTTACTTTATCACTTGCTGACTTTTATTTTCACTATTACGTGCCTTATTCATTCAACTGAGCGTCAGGAAATCGTATCTCTATACACACGCTATGAATATTTGACTTAGAATATATATCATCACTTACAATAATTTGAACTTATATTATACCCGTAAGAATTTCCCATAATAATAATTATATAATTACGGGCCGTATTTATTGCACTGAGCGACAGAATATCGCATCATAAAACCCTCGCTATGTAAGTTTCAACTTAGGGCAGATTTATATACTTACATACAATGTTTTCACTTATGTTCTACCCGTATGCACTTTATACTAATATTTGGAGATCAACATGACTGATAATTTCACTGAGCGTCTGTCTGTCGCATTTACCTCATAATTTCTGCGTCCTTTCGCATTCACACCATACTAAAATTGCATCAACGTGTGATATTCACTAAAACATGGGTGAATACAGAGACCCACGTCACACTGCACGCACTCATAGCGGGTGTCCTTCCTCTGTGTCGTGAGTCTCACCTGGGAATTACTGCACACGTGACACCTGCGTTGGGGCCTAGGTCTGTTTGGCTGGGGAGGGATAGAAGTGGGGAAATGGCGGCCGGATATTCTCTGGGGAGTTTGGGCAATATGGGCAGTGCGGGTGCGATGTTGGGGCCTTTCAACAGCATACTTTGCAAAGATTTCTCTTGTGAGCTCCCTCACAAACCCTTCAAATGTTTCCTGAACTCCTGTTGTCATGGCGTGAAGGTGGTGGCAATTCAGAGCAGTGATATCTAGCAAGTGAAAGAACAGTTTTTTATACCACTTCATCGTGGTCCTGGCACACTCTACCGTCGATATGATGGAGTCTGACTGGTCCACCAGGCGCATGTTTATATTGTAATCCATAACACACTCAGGTTTCCAAACACGACGCCTGCTCTCGCTACGGTAATCTACTGAATCAGTACGGTGCATCAAGGGGCGGTGAACCGTGGACAAGAGGCTTACTTCTCTATTGTGGTTCCACATTGTTGCAAGGATGTTGTTGGCTTTGAAGAAGACAACCTCATTCCTTGCAAGTTTCCGCCCTACCTTGGCCATGTGACGCCGGTTCACCTTTACGGTTCCACAGACTCCCGTTTCATGTGTGTGAAGATAACGAGCGAGAAGAGGGCTAGTGTACCAATTGTCGAGGTAGAGAACGTGACCACGATGAAGGTAGTCTTCTATCATCGTCTTTACTACTGCTCCCGACAGTCCAATACTTCGATCTTCTATTATGTCTGTCTGTGCACCGGTGTACAAGACTATGTCTTGCATGTATCCAGTCCTACAGTCGCACATAACAAAGATCTTGAACCCAAAACGGTGCCTTTTGCTGGGTATATACTGTCTGAATGAAATATTGCCTCTCCACAACACGAGACTCTCGTCTATGACGAGGTCTCTATAGGGATAGAATGAGGAACGAAAGGTTTGCCTGAGGTGATCAAAGACCAACCTAATTCGCCTCATTTTATCAGTGTTGTTTGCATTTGCAGGATCATGAGCATCATAGAAATGGAGGCGACTTAGAATTTGTTGAAACCGATTACGGCTCATCACTTGACCAAATATGGGAGTAAACATAACAGGGTCCCTAGTCCAGTAAGCAGGAATTCTATTCTTTCTTATAATACCCATCAAAAGGACCAGGGCAAAAAATAAGAACATTTCTGGAAGGGAGACAGGGTAATCATAGATGATAGAATGCCTACTCCTTGTTTCCAATCTTTCACTCTCTAGGTGCTGGGTGCTTGCAAACAGGTTTGTTTGGTATACAATCTGATCAACAAATGCCTCACTGAAAAACAGGTGGAAAAAATCCAACCTGGTGGAATTACGGTGAATTCCTGGAGCAATGCAGCCAGATCGCCCCTGCTCAGTGAAGGGGTGAATGAGGGGAGAAAAATCACTCCCATTCTCCCAATCCCACGACACAAATCCCTCGTCCCCATCAGCCCCATCACCGCCTTCATCTGGGTGGGGAGGAGATCCTGGTTGGGGAGGTGGGGGAGAAGGAGTGCGGAGGGCTTCCCCACTGTCACTCCTCTTCCCTCTGCCTTTACCCTTTCCCTTTCCCTTACCCTTACGGCCTTGAGGAACATTAGGGGGCTGTGGGGATGAAATAGGGGAATATTGGGGAGCAGAAGATGTGCTGGGGAGTGGTTCCTCCCCACCTTCCCCCTCCATGACAACACCACGTGCTTTCTCACGCACCCTAGCTCGACCACGTGTTAGGGGATATTGGGGAGCATAAGACGTGCTGGGGAGTGGTTCCCCCACCTTCCCCCTCCATTACAACACCACGTGCTCTCTCACGCAACCTAGCTCAACCACATGTTAGGGGATATTGGGGAGCATAAGACGTGCTTTGGAGTGGTTCCTCCCCACCTTCCCCCTCCCTCACAACCCCACGTGATAAGGAACGCACCCGCACTGGTCCACGTGATCCACTACGCCGCCTCACACTAAGTAGGGAGAGCAATGACTCACTCACGTCACTCTCACTTTCCCTAATCCTCCCTGGACTTTCCCTTTCACTCCCCACTCCCTCCACTTGACTTCCTAGCTCCCCAAACAAAATGCTAGGCTCATACCTGCTCATACGACGTGGTGTGTGCTCTGGGCCACGATGAGTGATGACCTCACATCCATACCACGTGGCAGCACGTCCCACGGCTCCGTCATCATCCTCATCCTCGTCCTTGTCCTCGAATTCTGGTTCCAAATCACGCTGGGGATAGGGATAGGATATTGCACGTGCCTTCTTTGCCTCCTGCCCCTCTCTAGCAGCACGGTAAGTCACGTACTGCCGCTTCCTGGGAGATGGAACTTCCTCGTCACTGCTGGTGGTTTCTTCCTCCTCTGGGTGCACATAATCCTTGTCCATATCCTCGTCGACCAGTGGGGAATCACTGTCACCGGTAAAGGTGTCCAGGGCGACTTGAATTTCGCTGTCTGAAAGACCTCTCTTAGCCATGTCTGAGCAGGACCGTGGCTACCAGGTGAGTGGACAAGTGGTGGGCTAGCACAGGTCGTGCAGGGTCGCCGAGTGTCCCCGCCTGGTGGCAGGTAGGGGAAGGTCATGCGAGGGTACGTACCGCAAATCAAGCGTGAATTTTGAAAATTGTCGAAATTATGCAAATTGCAATTGCACGACGTACCGGTACGTCGCCGGGACTGGCAAATGCAAATTGTTGCAACGTACCCATACGTCGACGGGATGGGGCGGGTTAAATATTTGGGACTTTACGTAATTATATAAACAGCAGTATATGGCTCCACAGTGCAGGTAAACAATGATGAAACTCTTACCTAATTTGTTAGTTGAGTTGACCGCATCACTGGGTTTCGAATGTCATTGTTCACATACTGTCTCGTTACTTATCTATATGACGGGCTCAGTATTAATGTTCGCAACTATACCTAACAACATACGGACTCCAGTGGCCTGGGGACCACATTGGTATTCTTTCTTGAGCCTGAAATGTGTGCAAGATTTCCCCATTTTACTTTCATCACTTTAAGAGCAACCAAACACTTCACAACCAAACAAAAGAATAATTGGGAAATACCGGTAAAAAAAAAAAAAAACGGATTTTCTGGTAGAAGTTAATTGCTACTGAGACAAATTATTGTAGCCTTCCTGACAATTAATTGCTGAGGAATTATGTGTTTGTAGCCCTCCTGGTAATAGTAGTTTCCTTGGGACTATTTTAAAAAATCCTTTCCAATAATTCTTAGTTCTGTGGTGACTGATTCACCATAGAAATCGGCTACTCCATTATGAATGCAGCTCTTGAAACAAATCATAATGTGGAAGAAAGGCATGCGCTTTAGGAGCAATGACAAGTCGTTTAGACAGAACAGATAAATGAGAAACCGATTATAATATTTCACTTTATGTAGGTCTAATATTGACATCTCTCATGAATGACGTTCTGCTATATTCATATTATAAATGATGCTAGAGTAATGTAACTATAGCGGGACCTGGACCCCCTCCAGTCTGAACCTTGCCCGCTCACTGCCCTCCCCCTCTTCCCCAGTTGATGTTCCAGAATACTGAAAGTTCATATAATGTGTAACATTTGCTCCATTCCCTACCTCACCGGGAAAAGAGAAACACAACGCGAGAGAAGCTTGACCCTACCTCAGTCCCACATCAGTTAAGACCTGATTACGTCGCTGTGGTACTAGCTACCATTTCTGATGCATGCAGTGATGATAGAACATATCTGACCTTTCTGTATTGTTGCTGACTGCACTTTTTGATGCTAGATGCAGACAATTACAAGGTGTTCCATTAATGACGATCAATAATCAGCGGCTGCCTTGTACATTCGCTTACTCCTGATTATACTGGGCTACATGGGGAGTAAGGTGGTGTGACGGAATGAAAAATATCCAAAAAGAGAGAGCTGTGTGAGGGAATGCAGTATAATGGAAAGTGCTGACATGGGGTGTGTTTTTTGTTGATGTTGTGGCCGTAGGCTCATCTGGACGTAACCTGATGGACTGCAAGCTAAAGTTACCCTTCTTCTGCAATCAGCTATCCTCCTTTCTGGGCATAGGGAGTATGTTCTGTGATTTTCAGATAACCTGCCAGCGGAGGCGCCTAGTTCAAATGGTGCCACTTTGCAAAGGCGTCTCTCTCCAGCCTTAGGGGTGAAATTAAAGTGGCATGGCCATGAGGGGAGAATGGGCGATGAGAGAATGATAAAGACGATATACAGACCGAAACAGAGAGTGAGGGGAGAAAGAAGGCCAAAGAGAGAGTGGAAGGATGAAGTAACAGGAAATGAATCACAGAATAATATCATAAGTGGTATAAGAGGTTTTGCAACGCTTCTTCCTGTGTGATTTATTTTGCACGTTACACCTCAGCATTCACTTGTATTTCTAAACTCGCTCTAATATTGACATTATTAGCATCAAAAAGATATAAGAGGGTATGGAGATGTAACGTCCAGAACAAAATGCTATGGAGGAGATGTTACGAAATCTATAACCAATTATGATATAACGCACTGAGCAGAATCAGAGCATCCAGAAGAATTAAATGCATGAATGGAACGAATGGAACACGACAGACTGGACTGAAGTGGCGCTGAAAGCTTAGTTCATCAATTCGGTGATATATGTAATTTTATTCTTGCTGTCTCCTGATTAATTTATTCCCATGTAGGAAAAAGTTTTCAAAATGAAGGGTTAAATATAGCCTAAATTAACCCTACCAACTCAAGTAAAACTAGCCGATGTTGGAGTGAAAGCCAGCTACATGTCATTCTGTGTTCCATTCAAAAATCAATGGAAGAACCACTTGGAATAACTATTGTTATGAAGGGAGAATTACCAGTTTGGTAGTCTCGTACATTCGAGACGTTTCTGGTACCGTAAGTTCGGTACGAGTCAGTGTTGCCAGTTAGCTTGCTGTTTGTGAGCATAGTTATTTCGTAAGTTAAACATTTATTTTTATACTCTTTCTTTATAATGTTTTATTTATGTAATTGCTTGTTAAATTATGTAATTTAAGTTCGTATTTTTAATGATTTAGAGTGTTATGTAATGTAGGAAAACTCTAGCATGTTATGATGTCTCGTAGTTGGTAACTGTTGTTGCTGGGGGCTGATGCAAGACAGTATGCCCTGGAATGTTGGAGAAGTAGACGGTTCTAGAACAATGTAAGTTTATATAACGATGGGGAAGAGCTTAGTCAGTTAGTCAGTCAGTTTGGAGTTTAGTCGGGTTTCAGGTCAGTTTGTGTGAAGTGCAGTCGGTTTTGGTGCAGTGTCAGTGAAGGGTGTATATTTTTGGTACTTGTGAAAACAGTGGCAAACAGTGACGGGTTATTGAAGTTTGTATATCAGTGGAACTTGAGAAGACAGTGAAGTGTATTAAGTGTAATTACTGTCAGTGAAGATTATTTTCAGTACTTGTTTGGTTTAATCACGCTTGTTCTAATGCTGTCCGCAACAAGGAGAAGGCCTACAAAAGGTACCGAAGCCAACCCACCCCTGAATCACATAATCTTTACGTTTCTGCCCGGAATCGTGCTAAGTCTGTTCTTCGCTCTACTAAAAATAATTTCATCCATACTAAATGCTCTCAACTCTCCAACTCGAATTCTTCCCGCTCCTTCTGGCACCTTGCCAAAAATCTTTCTAACAACTTTACCTCATCATCCTTCCCTCCTCTTTTCTACTCTGATGGTTCTGTAGCTATTTCTTCTACTGATAAAGCAGATCTCTTCGCACAGACTTTCTCCTCCAATTCCACCTTAGACGATTCCGGTGCTGTTCCTCCATCACTTCCCCCCTCTGACTTCCTCATGGCTGACATTAAAATTTCTTCAGTTGATGTATTTTCTGCCATTACTGGCCTCAGTACTAACAAGGCATATGGGCCTGATGGGGTCCCTCCTGTTGTTCTCAAAAACTGTGCTTCTGTGCTTACACCCTGCCTAGGCAAACTATTTCGCCTTTGTCTGTCAACTTGTACCTTTCCTTCTTGCTGGAAGTTTGCTCTCATTCAGCCAGTCCCAAAGAAGGGTGTCCACTCCCAGCCCTCCAACTATCGTCCAATTGCTTTAACGTCCTGTATTTCAAAAGTTTTCGAGTCAATTCTTAGTGGAAAAATTTTAAGGCATCTTTCCTATCACAACCTTCTTTCCGATCGTCAGTGTGGGTTCCGTCAGGGGCGCTCCACTGGCGATCTTCTCACCTACCTTTCAGACTCCTGGTCATCCTCCTTTCGGGACTTTGGCGAAGGCTTTGCCATTGCACTTGACATCTCAGGGGCTTTCGATCGAGTCTGGCATAAATCTTTAATTTCCAAACTGCCCTCCTACGGTTTCTATCCTTCTATCTGTGCCTTCATCGCTAGCTTCCTTTCTGGTCGTTCTATAGCTGCTGTCGTAGACGGCCATCGTTCTTCTCCTAGATCTGTTAACAGTGGTGTTCCTCAGGGCTCTGTCCTATCACCAACTCTCTTCCTTTTATTCATCAATGATCTTCTGAGCTGTACATCTAACCCTATCCACTCATGCGCTGGTGACTCCACCCTTCGCCTTTCCATTCGGTTCCCGCAACGCCCATCTCAGCGGTTGCTTCAAGAAACAAGGGATGAGGCTATGGCACACCTAATGTCTGACTTGGCTCATATCTCTGACTGGGGTAAAAATAATATGGTTGTCTTTAATGCATCTAAGACTCAGTTCTTACACCTATCAACCCGACAAAATCTTCCACAGGTGTACCCACTAATGTTTAATAATATTCAGATTAATCCTGCATCATCCTTGAACATGCTTGGGGTTTCATTTGCTCGGGACTTATCTTGGAAAGATCATATTGCATCTCTTGTGAAATCTGCTTCCAAGAGATTGGGTGTGCTAAGCCGACTCCGCTCTTTCTTTACACCTGCACAGTTGTTGACTCTATACAGGGGTTTTGTCCGCCCCTGTGTGGAGTGCAACTCTCATGTGTGGGGAGGCTCCCCACATACAGCTCTTCTCAATAGGGTGGAGTCAAAGGCTTTTCGTCTCATTAACTCTCCTCCTCTTACTGACTCCCTTCAACCTCTGTCTCTTCGCCGCACTGTTGCATCTTTATCTCTTTTCTATCGCTACTTTAATGGTCACTGCTCCTCTGAACTGTCTGCTTGCATTCCTCCACCTCTACGACAGGCGCGTAGCACCCGTCTGGCAGCAAACTCTCATCCCTTTTCTGTTCAACTCTCTAATGCAAGAGTTAACCGTTACTCCCAGTCTTTCATTTATGCAACAGGTCAGCTCTGGAACTGTCTCCCTCTGTCTGTATTTCCTTCTGCCTATGATCTCCAGTCTTTCAAACGTAGTGTGTCCAGGCATCTCAAAATGATCGGATCTTGAATTTGGCTCTCTATTGTATTTTGTTTTTCTCTTGGAGGGAACTGTTACTGCGGGCTCATGCCTTTGGTTCCTTCTTCCTTGCATAAAAAAAAAAAAAAAAAAAAGTGAAGTGTTAGCAAGCATTAAGTGTACTAACTGTGAAGTGTTGTTAAACATTAAGTGTAATTGCAATTTATAAAGTGTATAGCTCCAGCGCTTGTGAGAACAGTGAAGTTGAAAAGCATTAAGTGGAATTATTTGGAAAATAAAGACAGTGAACTTTAAGGAGCCAGTGTTTATTTTCGCCTCCGCTGATCTTGTGTACTGCACACCTAAAGGCTGACCATAAGAAGAACAACTCACAGGGCAACGTCCTTCCTATAATGTACTACTGCTGTTGGAGCCTGTGGCAGTGTGGGGACTAGGACGTAACACTATACTGAGTAGAACAAACGCGTGCTGTTGAATGAGATGAAAAATAATTAGAATGTGGGCGGCGACTTGTTCAGCACGCCCTTACTGGTATCGGGGTAGAGGTTTCGTTGGATTAAGCTAGTCTAGGTTAGATCAGGTCAGGTGTGGTTAGGTCAGATTCAGTCAGGATAAGTTAAGTTCGATTCATTTGCATTGCGCTTGGATATATTATGGTGCGTTACGTTATCAGGTTCTAATATACCTTATTCGGTTTGTTCAGGTTAGCAAAGGCTATGATATGCTAAGTTAGGATCGATTCGGTTAAGTTACGTTGGGGGCCAAGTTAGGGTCTGTTCGGTTTAGTTACGTTGGGTTAGACTGGATTGACATTTAAGTTGTCAAGTCAGGTCAGGCCAGATCAGTCTTGATCAGAACAGGTCAAGTTGGGCTATTAGATGAAGCTTGATTAGGTTAGATAGAACATGATGTTATTCGGTTACGTTAAGTTGGGTGCGATTAGCTTTCATTAACTTATTTTGCGTGAAATTTGTTGATGTAAGGAGAGGGAAAGTTTCCTCTGAGTAGATAAGATTAGTCGATAATATACTTTGCTATTTCAGTATGTTACAGTATACTGCAGTTTATTAGTTCAGTATGACACATTCAGTTGGAGTTCGTTATTTCGTGATGCGTTGTAAGGTGCCACTTCAAAGCTTGATCAACAAGAAAGAGAGAGAGAATTATACATGCATACATACACACATTCAGAGAGAGAGAGAGGGAGAGAATTTTACTTCAGCAAATCACTTCTCTGCTAGAATCCGCTTTCCCATGAGATACACCACGCTGCCTCACACCACCAGTTGCTGTGTTGTTTTCACACCGACCACATGCATACTCCGACTTGGGAATCAAGATTTGGCTGCCTTCTTCCCGTTATCCATTTAGGAGCGGAAAGGCTTTGCCACAGCCTGTTATCCGTTTAGGAGCAGATTGCCTCGTCACCCGTGATCCGTGTAGGAGCGGGTAAGTGCCCATTTTGGTGCACTTGGGAGAGTTTACGACTCTCAGACTGAGCCGGCTGTACCACCATTGCCAACCTGCCGCCGCCATGTCTGACGTCCCGGAAGGATCTCTCGGCAAACAGTTATCAGGCACAGAGGACAAGTCCAGCCATGGAAGGCATGGGAGTAAGGGTTCATCGCATAGAAAGGATTTGTCCAGGTCCAGGAGCCGCTCTTCCCAACAGGAATGTTCTAGACGGGTACATAAGCATACCCGGGGTCACGGCTCAGATAGTGAAGGTGAGTGTGATCCTCCACCCACTCATCCTTTAACCTCTACTTCACGGGATGAGGTTAATTCTCCACCCTGGGCCATGGTGATGGAAGCTTTGGCTGAGTTACGGAGTGATATGAAGAAATTGAAGGAGGAGAGAAGCTTGGCTACAGGCGGCGCCATTAACGTCAGCACTGACCGTGACTCTGGGAAGAATGCTAACAGCCAACCCACAGAGGTGATTGATTCTGACTCAATCACTGGTTTTTCCGGTTTTCAATCGGTTCAGCGTCATGATTCTAGTGGTGACAGTGACACTCAGGGTGAAGGGTTCACTGGTAGTGTCTTCCTGCAGTGCGCCAAGACTTACGGTCCTGTTGAAGATGTATCTGTTGAGGTTGACAAGCATGTTGCCGACATGGTGAATCAAGTGTTCGATTACGGCATGTGGGAGGAGGAGTGCAAAGAAATTTTGGTTGACGACATTACCAAGAGACTGAGCAACGGTCATGCTCTAGCCACGGTTGAATGTAACACACAAATTTTGGATGCGCTGAAAACCGATGCCAAAAAGGCTGATTTTCGTATGAAAGAAGTTAATAAGGACATTATAAAAGCTGCCACAATAATCACCAAGTCACTCACGGTGCTGGACAAAGTCGCCCAAGAAGGACAACCAGATGTGGCCCATGAAGTCGGCACTTAATGGTGCGCTAGCATTACTGGGAAATGCTAACCACAAGAGCAACTTGTCGCGCCGGTTCATCATTAAGCGCGAGATCAATCAGAAATATGCTCACTTATGCTCAGATAAGGTGCCAATGACTAGGCTCTTGTTCGGTGATGATGTTTCTCAATTTGCCAAGCACATCGAGAGTCGGAGAAATTGAAAAACAAGAGCACACCGAAGAAACCGTTTCAAACATGGAAATTCGGTGCAGGAAAAGTCAGAGGCTCCTCTGCAAAAACCCCCTACAGAGGATTTTCGTCCAGGTTCCACCCCTATGGACAGCGGACATATGGACACAGGAGTGACCACTGGCAATCCTTCTCACGGCAGTGTTCGGAGGCAAAAAAACTCCAGAGGGCGGGGACAAAGCAATCCCCGGCAATAACTGAGGTGAGTCATAAATTTGAAGCTGGCAGGCTTCAATATTTTGTGCATGAGTGGCATAAAATAACCAATGATCCTCATATTTTGGATATTGTTGCACATTGCCATCTTGACATTAATGTCAATGATATCAGTCACTTATTTTCTGAAGGAACTGAATATGTTTTTAGTGAGGAGGAAAAGGTCATTATTTGTCAAGAAATTGAAAAGCTGTTAGATCTTAAAGTTATCAAGGAAACACACAGACAAGAAGAACAAATAATATCCCCAGTTTTTCTGCGGGGGAAAAAGGATGGAGGTTTTAGAATGATCTTTAACCTGGAAAAACTAAACAAGCACATTAATTATAAAACATTTCAAAATGGAAAACTTCGAACAGGCAATTCGGCTTATTAACAAAGGTGATTACATGGCCTCAGTCGATCTTAGGCATGCATACTATTCTGTCAATATAGCTGAAGAGCAACAAAAATTTCTTTGCTTTAAATGGCAAAGGAAAATCTATCAGTTCATCTGTCTTCCTAATGGGGTTGCAGAAGGGCCATGTCTATTCACCAAACTAATGAAACCCATTTTTGCTACACTGAGAGAGATGGGACATACCATCACCAGTTTCACTGACGACACACTTATATCACACAGCTCATTGGAAGGATGCTATGAGAGCATACATTCAACAGTAGAGATTCTAAGGAAAATGGGATTTTGTATTAATGCTGACAAATCTGTCCTAGTACCTACAAAACGTTTGGAATATTTGGGGAACGTCATTGATTCAGAGACATTGACAGTTACATTACCTGAACGGAGGAAAGAGAAAATAGTTCAAAGCTGCAAACAATTATTTCATAGTAATAGAGACAAAATCAGGAAAGTGGCCAAAGTAATTGGGCTTTTGGTCGCTGCAATTCCAGCAGTAGAAATGGGGAAACTGCATTATAGAAAGTTGGAAACTGCTAACATTTCAGCACTGGAGAAAGCAAAAGGTAACTTTGACAAATGGATGGCTATCACATATGACATGAAACCAGATCTAATTTGGTGGATAAATCTCATGGGCAAGACAGAAAATTTTTAGGACGGGTACGGAAATAGACCTGTACGCTGATGCATCAAATTTAGGTTGGAGTGGTTACCTAAATCATCAACAAATTAATGGAAGATGGTCAATAAAAGAAAAAGAATTGCACATCAGTTCTAAAGAACTCAAAGCCATCTTACTGGCAGTGAAATCGTTTGCACATCAGATCAGAGGGAAACACATTAAGGTATTTTGTGATAACACGACAGCGGTAAACTATGTCAATGAAGTGGGTGGCACAAAATCCGCAACATATAATGACATCTGCCTCGAAATTTGGGAATGGTGTGCAAAAAATGATGCCTGGATTACATGCTCTCATATACCAGGTAAAGTTAATCTCATGGCAGATGCTGCATCTCGAAAGTTTAATGACAGACATGAATGGAAATTGAACGAGGACATATTTAGGGAACTTTGCGAAATCTTTGGAGTCCCAAGCATTGGTCTATTTACATCCAGACTAAATAAACAGGTACCTCGTTTTTGTTCTTGGAAACCCGACCCAGAAGCCGAACACTTTGATGCCTTCTCAATAAGTTGGTCACAGTTTGACCTAATCTACATATTTCCCCCTTTTGCTCTGATTGCCAAGTGCCTTCAGAAAATGCGAGCAGAGATGGCAAGGGAGTGGTTGATTGTGCCACTGTGGACGTCCCAACCATGGATGGGGACCCTACTCAGAATACTCATCAAAGAACCACGGCTAATAATGAGAAGGAAGAATGTATTGCAACAGCCGTCAGCAGCAGAGAACGAGGCATATCTGCAGGGGTACATACATTATCATGGCCTCCTGGAGACCAGGAACTGAGAAACAGTATCGACCACATGTCAATATGAGGATACAATTTTGTGATAGACGGCACATCAATCCCCTTAATCCCGCTGTAACGGATATTGTAAATTTCCTGTCCGACACTTTCCACAGAGGTGTGGGCTATGACTCTGTAAACACGGCGAGGGGAGCTCTCTCCTCACTAGGGATAGTTGTGGATGGTTGCAGAGCAGGAAACCACCCTCTTGTCAACAGGCTCTTGAGAGGGGTATTCAACTTGAGACCGTCAAAACCCAGGTATGCAGAGACCTGAGACGTCCAGCTGGTGCTCCAGAAACTGAGAACTATGGAACCGTTGTGCAGTCTTCCCCTAAAAGAACTAACACTAAAATTAGTGATGCTAATAGCACTCACGCAAGCAGCCAGGGTGCAAACATTACATTTGTTAATGCTAAAAAACATTAGAATTGGCAAGGATTCTGTTTGTGTTTGGTTAGGGGGCAACATTAAACAATGTAGGCCAAAATTAAATGTGCAGTTTGTGGACTTTAAAGCTTACGCTAAAGATAGAAGACTATGTATCTATGAAACATTGAAAATGTACATTGAAAAGACTGAACACTTAAGAAATGATGTGGATCAAGAGAACGGGAACTTACTCATTAGTGTTATAAAGTCACACAAAAATGTAACAAAAGACACTATTGCGAGATGGATTAGGATAATACTTAATATGTCAGGAGTGGACACAGGGAAGTACTCAGCTGGCAGTGTTCGGCCAGCTGCAGCTTCAAAGGCCAAGACCATGGCTGTGCCGATAACATACATCATGGCAAAGGCTGGGTGGTCAGGGGAGACCACCTTTGCCAAGCATTATGACAAGGAGATAGTTCAGGAGTTTGACACATTCCAAGAAGTTGTACTAGAATAGTGAGTAGGTATTTATTGTGATAAGCAAGTCATCATTCTTTTGGCAAGCTACTAAAATGTGTAAATTTCTTATAATACAGCGGTTTTTGGCTCATGGTTGTTTTATTTCACCAAATCCACACTTATATAACTTCAAAATGTCAAAGTACGACACCCACTGGCTTCAAAACCTCATGAGAAAGCGGATTCTAGCAGAGAAGTGATTTGCTGAAGTAAAATTGATGAAGTACATGAGACTTACCGCAGGTCAGTTGAAATGTGCTTCGAATTTTATGAAGCAAATCACCTCTGCTAGAAGGGAGCTTTCACATGCCCTCCACCCCCTACGCTATGCAGCGGCACATGGATAAAACAGTGTAAACGGTAGGAAATGATAAACTCCTTGTCATGTGGGTGATCGTACACTTTAAAGTCTGGTGGTGTGAGGCAGCGCGGTGTATCTCATGTGAAAGCTCTCTTCTAGCAGAGGTGATTTGCTTCATAAAATTCGAAGCACATTTCAACTGACCTGCGGTAAGTCTTATGTACTTCATCAATTATACATACATACATACATACACACACATTCATAGAGAGAGAGAGAGAGAGAGAGAGAGAGAGAGAGAGAGAGAGAGAGATTATACATACATACATACACACACATTCATAAAGAGAGAGAGAGAGAGAGAGAGAGAGAGAGAGAGAGAGATTATACATACATACACACACATTCAGAGAGAGAGAGAGAGAGAGAGAGAGAAAGAGAGAGATATATTGTACATACATACATACATACACACACATTCAAAGAGAGAGAGAGAGAGAGAGAGAGACCACAAAGAAGTATCATAATAGAAGTCCTCTTCGTCTACAGCATAACAGCGTAAGTGGTTATCGCATATACGGCTGCCACATATGACATATTATGTCTTACATCCTTTTCCTTTCAGTTCGATGACGCAGTTTTTTTCTTTTACTATCTTCTGCTGATTTTTACTGAGATTGTGAGGGAAGTTTTGAACTAGACAGGGTAAACAGAGCTAGTTACCGCTTCATTGCAATAACCTTCACCAGAGTTTAATAAAGCGAATGCATACAGGGAGAGTGAACTAAATCACACACACCCACACCCACACCCACACACACACCCACACCCACACACACACCCACACCCACACATGCCAAACTGAACGACTTGGCTCTTTCATTGCTGTTGATGCAGTGGTTATTATAACCAGGCAAACAAGGAAAAGTTTTGTTCATACGTGCGAAATCTTAGCAGTCAAACGCTTGAAAAAGTATCTTCAGTAACTTATTTTCTGCTGTTGGTACACCTAGGAACTATGTTCAAGCTAACACTGGACGATTTTATTCAGTCATGGGATGGTCTATCAGTTAAAGGTTAAATATTATTAGGCTGCTGTGTATAATATGTATATTCTTTTACATTTCTTAAATAATTTAACTGAAACTTTCTCTCACAGATGCAAGGTTCTCAACAGTTGTATGTCAACAAAACAAGACTCTATGCCTGATCCATACACAGTATTAAGCTCATAAAGGACCTTTCATGCTGCAAGGGTCAATCATCCATGCTCTGCACTGAGAAACAAGGTATTCCATACATTCCGCATCCCAGTTCCCGTGTGTTGCGGGGACGGCACGGGAAGAAATTACTTGTAACTACCTTGCATCATTTTGACCTTTCCATAACTTTTCGTGCTTTCCAGTGGCTTTTTTTTTTTTTTTTTTTTTCATAAATTGCATGATTAATAATCTCATGATGAATCCAAAACATCTTAAACCCCTCACCAAAGTAGCCTGAGCTGTTACCCGCTACACACAAAACTGGGGACCGAAGTAAACGGACTACCCTAAATACAGTATACCTAAGTCTACTAATAACAAGTCGGATCACTTCCATCTAAAACGGGTCCAAGCTGGCGCAGGAGGCGGAGCATCGGAGTGACGTCAGCTTGCACGAAACCGAAGCAGGGTTGCCAGACGTACGATAATTATCGTACATGTACGATTATTTACCCCTCTGTACGATGTACGTAGTGTTCCTCATTATCGTACAGTTTGTACAATAATTTTCTGCATTTTGTACGATTTGTATGATAATTTTCGATGTTTATTAAATAGTTGTATAGAATATTGTAAGAGTTGAAAAAACAGTAATTGTCACTTAGTTTCATAAAGTGTCTGGAAAAATAAACAGTGGGACTGGGAGGTTTCATATTACCGTTAGAGAGACGAGAAATTCACGCGTTCAGAACCTGTGAAACACACATCGCGGACTCGTGGGTCTGGGCAGGGTTACTTTGGTTTGGCCGCGAGAGGCTGGCAGTCCCGTGCGGGGTACTGTAGTGGGTGATACTGGGTGGCTTAGGTGCGCTCAGTCACTTGGTGTGGACTGTGGTGGAGTAGGCCTAAGTAGATCAGATGAACCCTCATTCAGTATGGACTCATCTTCAGGATCCAAAAAGAGAAAGGTGAGCTATTTGTGATGCTTTCTTAACCTATGCATCTTACAGGCAATTAGTTACAGAATAATTGAATAACTTTACTTCTGTTTCCGTGTAGTTAATGAGAAGAGGCAACTAAGCAAGATTATGAGTATGTTGTAATATCCACTGCCAAATGTTATATGAGACAGAAATGTTAAATATCATAGTGGCTATTTAAGATTATTAAAGTGAGTGATAACTTAGAGTGTTAATGTAAAAGAGGCAAATGATATTATGTGTAGCATCGTGAGTTCAAGCAGTGAAATATGTCATATGTGTTTAATACTCTACGCAGGCACCTGCTGGCCTTTCTAGACAGGCAGAGGCATCTACTTCAGGCTCTCAGTCTCGTCGTCAGCAACGATATCGGAAGGAATGGGAAATAGACCCTGCTTTCAAGCCGTGGCTACAGGAAACACCTGACCAGTATAAAGCTAGGTGTAAAATTTGTAACGTTACTATGACTGCAGAGCTAACAGTGCTAAAAAATCATGCAAAAGGCAAAAAACACTGTTCATATTTCAAGGATACAACGGACAAGCAGGTACCAGTATCAACCTTCTTTAAGAAAACACAAACCACAAAAGATCCAGTGGCTAGGGCAGAAATAAAGCTGGCAGGTGTTCTAGCTGCACATAATGTGCCTTTTAAGGTAATGGATCACTTGTCAGAGGTCTTGAGAGATATTTTCAGTGACTCCAAGATAGCACAGGAATTTGCTATGAAAAGAACTAAAGCAACTGCAGTTGTAACTAATGTCATAGGAAAGTCCTACAAAGAACAACTTGCTCACAAACTAAGAGAAACAAAATTTAGTGTTCTTACGGACGAGTCTACTGACGTTGGTTCCATAAAAACATCTTGTGTTGTAGTAAGATTCTTTGATCATGATACTGAGTGTGTTGAAAGTAAATTCTGGGAGCTGTGTGAAGTTTACAATACAGCCAACCCTGAAAATGTCGGAAAAGGAGCCACTGCTAGCAATATCTATGAGGGAATGATGAAAACATTTGAGAAACATGAAATCCCAGTTACACAAATGATAGGTTTTGGGGCTGATGCGTGTAGTGTAATGATGGGAGCTCACAATTCAGTTGCAAGTCGCTTCCGTAATGAATGCCCTGGTCTTTTTGTAATCAAATGTGTTTGCCATTCTGCTCACCTCTGTGCCAGCCAGGCTTGTAAGACTTTACCTAGAAGGTGTGAGGATTTAGCAAGAGAGGTGTACAATTTCTTTAAGTGTAGTTGCAACCGCCAGAGTGAGTTTGTACAATTTCAGTCTTTCCTTCACTTGAAGCCCCACAAGATGCTACACCCATCACAGACGAGGTGGTTGTCATTGGTTGCTGTTGTTCAGAGGCTCTTGGAACAATGGGAAGCTCTTCGGTTGTTTTTCTCAGACATGTGGTTATCTGAGAAGCTAGTTGCTGCTGAGCTAATTTTCAACTCTCTACATGACCCTTTCATTAAGTTGTACTACTACTTCCTAGATTGGATTTTGCCAAAGTTCACTACTTTTAATAAGTACTTTCAGTCAGATAAGCCAGTGATAACAGTGCTCCATGAAAAAGTAAGTGTTTTTTTTAAGGATATTCTCCTTTCATTCATGGAGAGAGAATATGTAATGAAAACAGAACTTTGTTTGATAGATCCATATAGAAACGATAAGCATCTCAGAGACACAGAAATGTATCTAGGTGTAAAAGTGTTACAGGAACTGCAAGACTCCCGTGTAACAGCAAGAAAATCTGAGTTCCAGGATTTTTTCCAACGCTGTCGCAACTTTATGTCTGTGGCTTGCTGTGAAATTAAAAAGAGGTATGATTTCAGCGACAATGTCATCTCAAAACTTATTTGTCTGACTCCAACTAATGCTCTATCATTGAATTTTAGGAAGTCAGTTCCTTCTTTGTTACCCTTAGTAACTACATTGCCCCTTCTTGTACCTCCAGAAGACAGCTCATTATTGCAAAGACTTGATGATCAATGGCGAATATTGCCACTGGAGTGTGACAACTCAGCCTTGAATACAGAGGACAGTGATAAGTTTTGGGCTGCATTATTAAAAGATAAACCAAACTTAACAGACCTTTCACAGTTTGCACTCTCTGTTCTTAGCCTACCCCATTCGAATGCAGAATGTGAGAGAGTTTTTAGTAAAATTAACCTTTTCAAAACTAAGGTAAGAAATAGGTTGAAGACAGCAACTGTAAATGGGGCACTGCTAGCAACAGAATGTATGAAGTCTACTGGATCATGCTGTAAAAACTTTAACCCAACAAATGATATGTATTCTCTCTTGGCAGCCAAGGAACTATACAGTAACACCTCAGATTCTGACTCTGAGTAATGTTATAAGCCATGGGGTATAGCTTATGTCTAGAATATGAATAGTTATTTTTAATTACACACAAATATGAAAGTTTTTCTTTAAAAAATGTTTCATTTCATTACACTGATGATTAGGCCAATTATATGTGATTTGCTATTGAGGTATGGTATGTGTTATAAAATATGATTATTTGATTTATTTCCAATGAAACACTAATCTGTGAAAGATCATTTATTTGATTTTCTCAATATTAATAAAATTTAGAAATGATGCATAAAGTGTACATTTTATTTATCTCAAGGGATAGATATTAGATCTCAAAATGTACGATAATTTGTACGATATTTCTTTAATAACTACAATAATTTTGTCATGCAAACATTAATTTTGAGGTCCCTGTACGATAATATTGTGTTCAGAATCTGGCAACCCTGAACCGAAGTTCAGTTGATGCCTGACCGTGGCGGTGAGTGGATGTGTGCTGCACTCTGCAGATCATGACACATTTTCAGTCCGAAGTGAGGGAAGGGACTGAAATGTGTGAGGGAAGGTATGGGGGTGTGAGGGAAGGCGTAAGGGTGTGAGGGAAGGCGTAAGGGTGTGAGGGAACCTACTGCTATGTTATACGGTTAAACGAGTCTGCACTTCTTCCCCTTCTTCGTTTTCCCTTATTATAAATGTTTAATTTGAGTCTGCCCTTTTGTACATTTTCTGTTACTTAAGTCAACTGACGTCACACACAAGCCACGCCTCCCTGCGCCCTGAGGGAAAGTGAACCGACTTGATATTAGTAGACTTAGCAGAATACAGTGAACAGAAATGTTTCTTCTTTTTGTTTTGTATACTCTTGCTTTTATATGTAAGTTGAATATAGTCGTTTGGAGCTAGCAAGGATAAAGCACATAAGAGACAGAAACATAATCTCATTTATTTTAGTACTCTCTGGCCATCAAGTCTTCTCATCTCCCAAAATTCGTTTGGAGCTGGGGCTTGCAATAATATGGGCAAAACATATATTATTGCCCTTTCTTCCGTCCACATTTACTAGCATTTTTAATGATATGTATTAATGACATCCAACAGTTCCTCTATTTTTTCTTTTTTTTCTGCCACTTTCGCAGAACATATTTTCATGGTTCATTCTTGCTGGACACAGATTAGGAAAGCTTTGGTAATGAAAAGGATAATGTTGGCTGAATCTAACTACAGCAGTCCGAAAAGTCTCCCCTGAGCTGAGAAACATTTCCAGGAGTAGAAAGAAAATAGGTAAATATGTACATACGTTAATAAAAGAAGTGTCGGGTAAAGAGGTCATTTTCCTGTTGCTATGTAATATTTCCCTGCAAGGAACAGTTTTCCGCATCATTCGCCTAAATAGAAGCGGTGATATCTACTTTAACTTTCATTTGCTTCTTTTCTTATTTTTTTTGCGATGAAACAGTAAAACGTTAATGGAAGAGCTATATCAGTTTTTGCAGAGGAACTCAGAACTGTCTATACTTATATCCACATACTAAAATTATGTTTATTTCAAGGCAAACAGGGTCCATTTAAAAAATGAGTCAGACTGCGTTGAATCTGTTGTACAGCCACGTGCAAAAGTTCATTGGCACTTCTTTTGCGGCTGTAGCGATGGAAGGTGGTATATAATCCTTTTTATGTGACAGCAACATCAGTCATTCAGCAAAGGCATATGAGGAGGAATACTCTTTGACGTCCAGGGGGGAATGAAAAATATGAGTCAGGCAAATTACTAGCGGATAATTGTCGGCGAATATTTCCTCATTGCTGTACCTTTTCAATAAACACGATTTGAGTACGTGGGCATAATTTCTTGCATGGTCTAACTCGGTATAATACTGTTTCATAGTTCTCCAACGCTCTTTCTGCTCAGTTTCATGACGGGTTTTGCTTGCTGAGTGCTCTTCTCTTAACGACTTGCCGTGTTCCCGTCTTGGGAATTTTGGAAAGCTTCACGGTCTGGCTAGCCGTATCATGGCATTATGAAGAACGTCACTACTCTGTCACTAGGATTTTTATAATTTCAATTCCAATAACGTATTTGACTAGACCTTATATACATTATCATCATCAACGAGGTTCAGTCCACCACAAGACAAAGGCCATTCCTGTCATTATCCTGCTCCATCTAGTTGCTGTTTATTTCCGAATTTAATCTCTACAGCTTGTCCTCCGCCTGCCTCTTCTTCTCACTTCATCTCTGGCATGTCACTTATTTACCCTAGTTGTCCATCTGTTATCCGTGCATAGTCAAAGTTAAGTAGCTTATTTAAAACTCTTATTTTTCATAGCTGCCGGTCTCTTCCATGACACACCACCCTCTCATTTCTTTACACTGCCCCTCCACCTTGTTCTCGGGATATGTCTTCTCCACATCACACCTGACTGCTACTGCATTATAACATCACCTCCTCCCATACATCAACATCATACCATTACCACATCATCTATAGCCAACATCTCAACGCTACACCAATACCATACCACACATCATCTCCAGATAATACTTTAACACCCCTCCACCACCACATCACCTCCACACCACACCTCAGCACCACGCCATTACTACATCACCTCCACACCACACCTCAACACATCAACACCATACCACCAACACACGACCTCCACAACGTACCTTAACACCACTCCACCGACACAAGACCTCCACATCACACATCAGGATCATACCATCGCCGCATCATCTCCATACCACCATCGCCAAACACTATATCCACACCTTCACACCACAACACATTTGCAATAAGCTATACTCACTTGCTTCACTTCAGTTCAGTACCACAACACTACTACCAAACCATCCGCACACTCCAACACAGTTCCTAATCGCAACGCTTCCATGCCTCAGAAAACTTAATATATTCAGTTTTTCTCTACTTTGCCTTGGTAGCACACTACATCAGGCCATCACCGCCAAATCCATTTACTCTTCGTGCTACCACCAAACCACATAAATCCCTGCGAAGTACCTCCGTCAACCACAACAGGCCTTCACATATAAAACCACACAGCATTGCTCCACACCATACCCTTCATCAGCACACGAAATATCTCCCCTAATCTTTTATCACCACCACACCACCCCTTCCTCCTCCCTAACACCACAGTCTTCCACACAATACCCTTCAACGCACCCCTTCACCACACGCCACACCACACCACACCCCTATACATCCCAACCTCCACTATATCAAAAAACACACAATCACACCACACACCTTTAGCAGCATCAACCACAGTCATATCCTCTGCCTCTTTGTCCTTTGCTTTCACCATAATATGCACCACCACATATTAATCACTACTTCCTCGAACTTCTCTCACAGCACACACCAAACTAACATAACACATCCTCACCACACCCTCCAGCGGGTCATACCAACACACCTAGACACACAGTGCAGCGCCACACACCACACCTTTACTTTTCCCGCATTACACACCACAACGCCCTACTCACTACCTCCACCACACCGGACACTCCACACCGGACACTCCACACCGCCACACATCACTCATCGATCACCACTCCGTTTTTATCACTCACACGCTTGCACATGGCCGCAATTTCGACCATGACACCAACCATGAGTTTTTGTGTGTCTCTCTAGTATTAATAATTAGGCAGTGGCCTTCGTGACTGGGGTGAGAAAAGGACGGAGACACATGTACACACAAGCCTGAAGAATGAGAAAGCCAGAGCATATTTGAAGTATGGACTCTGGGTATTAGAGTTAGGGCGGTAAAAGGGAAAGTTTATAGTGTGGCGTAGGTAGACTGTTGTGCATCAGGGAACGGACTGTAAGTTTTATGTCCAGAGTCTCACACGCAAAAAGGGGGTAAAAGACCAAGGCACACATTACTAAGATGAAACGTACATAAACAAGAAGGACGTGTACAAACAAGACTGGGACTATATACATAAGACAGACGTGTACAAACAGAATTGAGAAGAATATAAACAAGACTGCGACTTATATCAACAAGACTAAGACACGCATACTGTACACAAGACAGACGTGAACAAACATGAGTTAGATGAGCAGAAACAAAATATAGACGTACAATAAGCCTGAGATGAACAGAAACAAGATTCAGACGTGCAGAAAGAAGATTCAGTTGTGCAGAAAGAAGAATGAGATGTATAGAAAGAAGACTGAGATGTGTACAAACAAGACTGAGAGACGTAGTAACAAGACTGATTAGTGCTGCAGCAAAACTGAGAAGTGCGACAAAAAGACTGAGATACGTAGAAACAAGACTAAGAAGTGCAGCAAAAAGGCTCAGATACATAAAAACAGGCATAAAACTTTTTTGTTAATTAGTAGTTTGGTCTACTATAGCTATGTTGACTGTGCCTGAAACTTCTAGCAAGTATGGAAAATGTCGAAAGAAGCATTAAGATGCCTTACAGTATATTATCTTTTATGTAAGTTTCTCTGTAGATGGTGACTAAATAGTTTATCCACTCTGTCTTTGGATAAGGAATCTCATGTCTGGCAAATATTTAATAAACGTTCGAACAAGGTCTAGATATGTATAAAACGAGCCGGAGACATATGAAAAGATGAATAATGTTTATTTATTCATTTATTTATCATTGTCCTTAGTTAGTACAGTAATTATAAGTTGTTCAATAATGTTCGTGCCTGAGATATCAGTATTCAATCAGGGTTTGGACATGTAGAAACAAGCTTATTGCGCCTTAATAACTTCTTGCATGTCAGTGATGCAAACTATGTGGACATCTATAAAGTGTATATCTGTATTACGTACTTGAGAGTACACAGAAGCATTAGGAAAAATGTAGTGCTGAGAAAGTATCACCTCTTCCTTGGTGATTGGTTTAGCCTACTAAACTCATTAGAATCACCCTGTATGATTTATATCTCTTAAGTTTCGACAGTATTTGCAACAGCAACATAGAAGACGGCAAAAATGTTTAACATGTATTATATTTTGCTAGCACAGAAGTGATATGAAATCCCATAAGCTAGTGCGAATCCCTCCTGACTAAACGGATATTCTAACAAGCTTGAGGCATTATGAAAACGCACACACACACACACACACACACACACACACACACACACACACACACACACACACACACACACACACACACGTGTAGGGACGTGGGTGAGACGTATACGAATCTGAATTCACTATAATTTCGGGTGTAGTTTTGTTTAAGTACAGGTGCCCTGCCTGTGGAATCGATAAATTTTATGCATGTATGAATTTCCATAACGAGCCGACTGTTTAGTGCAATCTTTAAGGTGCTTCGTTCAGTCTAGGAGAGACTAGGGCCACGTTTTCCTGAGGCCTTTTTAAGCCAGTCAAGACCAGTCAAAGTTTTTTGAACCACTTCGATGTCCGACAGAATGGATTTTAGACCGATACCATCCTCATTGTGCTCCTATTGCCTGGAGGATCGAGTGTGCAAAGCCATGATGGAATCAGCTGAGTTATGCAAACGGACAGGGAATGAGATGATAATAAATAAATTTAGCTATGAATATCAACGTTATTACCTTACTGAGTAGCTATTTCTATGTCACATAGAAGAATATATGACAACTAGCCAGTGTGTCACTACTAGAGTCACGATAATGAGTTCTCATAACACCATGAAGTGAAATATATGTGCAGCTTACTTTTTCAACTAAAGTGGAACACTTAATAGCCGGAGACAAAGGATGAAGTACTCGTCCTTAAGGACTTACTACTGGGAAATGGTTGTAAATGCCGTCAGTATCTTATTCCAGTCCATATAGGTCTTTAAAAAATGTTGAATTTGCCTTTAGACATTTTTATCTCATTAATTCAGCCATACCTGATAAACTTTTTCAATTTAGGTTTAAACAAGTATTCATTTCAATTAACATCTACATTCATATCGCCGTCACATATCACTGTTGGCTTTCATTTGTAAGAAACTATCTTTAAAATGATATTTAGCTTTAACTCCTGTCGGCCATCTTTGCCGTATCAGCTGTTCATCTCAGGCATGGGATGCTCCTTGTCCTTATTGACCAGTGCTCCCCAGCATCCTTTGTGCGCAAGACTAGGTAACCCAGGCCTGGCTCTTGGCCAGGACCGCTTAATACCAGTCCTTACCGGTCAAATTTGTCAGAAACTGTCTCGCTGAACTGCCATGGGACTAGTCTCGACAGGTCCCTGAAAGCCTTACGAAATGCTGCTTAATTCGACAGAAGCATTTCAACCAGTCTTCAGTAGTGCCTCCAGTACGAATGGCCTTTCTTACCGAGCTTTACGGTTTGTCTTTTTCGAGTATAATTAGTCATCCAGTCATACTGGGGTACCGTCGGATCGAGTGCCTCGTGAAAAGACTTGGCAGAGTCGCACCTTCCCTATCCCCCTAAACAAAATAAAGTATTATGGTAGGTTAACATTATTTCTAGGCCTAAAGTGGTTAGGAACAGGTTAGTTTAATGTCAAAACACGACTTTTCTGATTTTTTTTTTTTTTTTGGGGGGGAGGGGGATTGATAAGCTGAAATGTTTCATCTGTTTTTGAGCGAAGGTGCGACTTAGCTAAATCACTTGTAGCTGAACTCGTTCGTTCGTTTAAAGATTTCCTGCACCTATAGTGCAGGCTGGGCCAATCATTTAGCCTGGTCAGTGGGGTGTGGGCTGACTTGAATAATAGTAAAGGGGAAGGCGGCCTGGGGATTGCCCAGCACACACACCCTGTCTCCTGGCTGGCTTTGTGGTGTGTGTGAGCTGAACTCGCTCCGATGTTGTTAATATGACTGGATGGCAGTGTACTCGAAGGAAAAAAAAAAAACGCGTCCGTTACAAGGTTTAGATGTCCTGCAGCAGACAATAATATCAACACACATCAGTACAACATTGCCAATCGTATACAGAGTACACTGAAAATTGTGCTGGGCTTTGAATACCGCCTCACTGGGTTTCAAAGGTGTTGCTCATTGTCTTATGTATCACAAGGAAGGATCGATATTTATGTTTGCAGTAACATTTACTTAAATGGAGAAGTAAAAAAATGAGAGAGAAAAATAGAAAATTTCCTAATTTAAAGTTAAAAAGGTAATGAAGGAAGAAAACGAATAAAGACTAGAAAATGTATATAGAGAACTATATAGAAGGAGAAGAAAAAAAAAGAAAAGATTAAAAAAAATGAAAATATATATAAAGAAGAGAGCTATTTAGAAGCAAAAGAAATAAATGAGAGAAAATAAAAAATATATATAAAAGAACAATAGAGAAAAATCTGCATAATGAAATGGTAAAAACCGCAATGAATATGAAAAAAGAAGAGGCCCCCCCCAAAAAAAAAAGAGAGAGAAGGAAAGAGAAAGACGAAAAACTAATGAATACTAATTCGTGCAGATGTTCCGTGAACATTGGATGTCATGTATTGGTATCGTGTCTCGTCACCTATGCAAAGATGTGTGTGTGTGTGTGTGTGTGTGTGTGTGTGTGTGTGTGTGTGTGTGAGAGAGAGAGAGAGAGAGAGAGAGAGAGAGAGAGAGAGAGAGAGAGAAACTTACTACTTCTTTGCCAATCAGTAATAATGACACGGGTTAGAACAGAAGTCGGCAATTAGGTTTAACAAATACCCCATGCATGACAAGAGCTCGCAGCATCGCCTTTACCCCTGAGATCTAGAATAGGGGTACAGTACATTACCAAGGTTTCCGACGAGTGACAGAGTTCTGCTTTTACTTACGGAGTACACGATAGTTATACTGTATAGAAAGTACGATAATTTTTGTGATGCTGTACGTCGATAATCCAAATTTTCATAAGCTAACATCCATGTTTGTTTGGAAGGGAGCTGGCAATGGGGGTCCCATCAGCCTGCCAAAATTTACTGCTCATTTTCCAGACATATGTTCATACTAACCGCATGCTACTGTCTGTGTAGGTCTTACTATCCTCAGAAAACTTGAAATAACCCCCAAATGCGTAATTTACCCCATATTACCGACCTCTGCGTTAAAATCTCGTTTTATCATTGTCCATTTAATCATACCTGAGATTTATGCATCCCTTTATGGCTGACCGCTTGCCATTAAATGACAGAATAAGGTCATGCTACATCGGTACATCATTTCCTTACCATTTCTTCACAACTAGCAATATACGAGTATTTTACCACTCATATCCAACAACAGCTCAACATTCTGTATGAAGAGGTGGCATTTTTTTCTTTCAAGTGGGAGTAAATCATATGTAGTTGGTAACCCCAGATAAATTAAGTGAAGAACCTTATGGGTCATATTCATGATAGCACTGGAGGCTCTGTAGCACTTTTCCCTTGTGATTTATGTTGTATATTACACGTGAACATTCCACTGTGTTATCTTTATATTGTATTAAAATCGCTATAGTTTGATTCAATAATATACAAGAAGATAATGAGGAATAATGTACAAAATTTATGCCTAAGGAAAAGGTGTTATGAAATCTCTGAAGCCACATACTGTAGACCACGGCAGCAGTGTCCTACCAACTGATTTTGCCTATTCCACCTTAGAATGCTTTTGTGTTTGACTGATGAAAAGTATGTCTACAATGGAAAGATACAGTATATTTAACATGCAATATACTGATAACACACTTCACTAAGAGGATGTCTTTTTTAACATCCTTCATATTACCAGACAATTATGTAAGCTACGAGGAGCGTTGTAACACTGAATGGATTAGTATGGCCTACATCCAGTTACCCCAGTTCGAAAAATCTTTCAAACTAATTAATTTGTAAGAAGATAGCAATAACACAAAGTAAATAATGTCCTCAGGCTTACGTGGTAATGTGTAATATGCAAAAATTAATAGCCAAGGAAAAGGCACCTTTGATATCTCTTTTACCAGCAAAAATATGGCGTTCGGATGTAGTGCCGTATTCTAAGCACAGTATCTGTGAGTAGTTTGTAACTCACTTTTCTTAACGAATTTTCCTTGTCCTTGGTGCCCAGTGCTATCGCGCATCCTTTGTGCGTGAGACTGGTAACCAAGACCTTGCTCTGAGGCAGGACCGCTTACAATCAGTCCTTACCGTTCAGGTTTGTCAGAAACTGTCTTGCCAGAATTGCCATGGAACTAGTCTTGACTGGTCCCTGTAAGTCTCACGAAATATGGCTTATCTGAACAGAGACACTTGATCCAGTCTTCAGTAGTGCCTCCAGTATGAGTGGCCTTTCCAGCGGACCTGTACAGTTTGCTTTTTTCCGGGTATAATTGGTCATCCAGTCATACTGGTACCGTAGGATCGAGTGCCTCAAAAAAGAGACTTGGCCGAGTTGCACCTTCCTGATCCTCCCAAATAAAATAAGGTATTATGGTGGGTTAACATTATTTTAGGCCTAAAGTGGTTTACAGGTTGGTTTAACACCTCCTGTCCAGCAGATGTTGTCACGAGTGCTCCCTCCAGCCGGACATACCCGACAGAAATTGGGAGAATTGTCTGTTAACCTTCATATATCTGTTAATACTTAACCAGATGTAACAAACATGGACTCATATTACTCACCAATCCTTCGGCTTCAAGCTAATTGCATCAGATGATCCGTGAAATGCGTGTAGGGAGAGTAAGTGTGGAATGAGGGCAATTTTTGTTGTTTTTTGCCGGTGTCCCTATTCATGGCGGAGGTTTCGTGACACAACAAAGGCATACACTAGCCCACCACGATGATAACTCTTCAATAACAGTTCTAAGAGACCAAAATCCACTACAAACACTTGTTTACGTGAATATTTTTCCATAATCGGTCATACTTGGTGCAGGTAGGCTGGTTGCCATAGCAACGACCTTGAACTCAGGGTGATCCCCTCTTCCCACCTTACAGACAGACAGGCAGACACTAGCACACACACACACACACACACACTCTCTCTCTCTCTCTCTCTCTCTCACACACACACACACACACACACACACACACACACACACACACACACAGGGATTCAATCTAGGGGGACGTGTGACACCGGCGCTCCGTACCAAATCATCACGGCCAGTGGCATTACCTAAATAGTATCTTTGTATGAGTCAAGCTCAGTACCAGGTTAGACTAAATGATTGTTCATTATTAAAGGGAAAAAAATAATAAGTTTAAACAAGACTTGTAAAAACAGGAAATAGAACCAAGACGAAAGAATACACTGAGTCATCTCTGAGGTTTGTTTAGATTACAACAACATGGAGATTGTAAGTACATGCTTTGCAATTTAAGTATTGCAAAATGGATACATACTTCAGTAAAACAAATTTGGAAAAGAAAAGGGATAAAAGTAAAAAGCAAAATGATGATTTCTACCAAGAACTGGTTGAAGTAGAGACCCACAATAGACTGGTTGAACGTGTAAACAAACTAGAAATGGCTTTCAAAAATGAAATTGATGAAATAAAGAAGCAGATGCACTTGCAAAAGGAAGAAATAGAAAAACTAGGAAGGGAGGCCAATAAGAAAGACACAACCATCAGTGAACTAACAGTGGAATTGAGTACACTTAGGAAGAAAATGAGTGAAATGGCAAGTACAGTAGTCAATCACGAGAGTGTTATGGAAGAGTTCAAAAATGACACGGAGACAATTAGGCAAGTTAGCAGTCTTACTGACCAGTGTAGTGATATTGAGGAGAAGATAACACAAGTGAATGAAGCTGTGCAAAGCTACAAAAATGATGTAGAAACCACGTATGCTGAAATGGTGAAAGTAAAGAAAGACTTATAAACAAGGGTGGAGGAAAAAAGCATTAAAAAGGAGGTGAAAAGAATAATCCAAAACAATCCAAAGTTAGTCACAGATTCAGTAGATATCAACAAATCAATAGTAATCACTGGTATAGAAGAGAAAGAAGTTAAAAACAAGATCACAAGAGACAAAAAGGAGATGGCAAATGTAATGAGCTTACTGAAAGAAGTATCAGAGGAAATCTATAGTAAAGACATAGAGGAACACAAAAGGTTAGGGAAATACGAGAAAAGCAAGACAAGACCTCTAAAGGTGACTTTCCAGAGTGTAAACACTGTGGAAGAGATACTAAAAAATGCAAAGAATCTTAAGGAAAAAGAGGAGTTCAAAAATGTATGGATAAAAAGATGCCTAACACAAGAGGAACTGGAATTACTGAAAGAGAAAAGGGAGGAAGCAAAAACAAAAAATGAGGGAAGATCAGAAGAGGAGAAGAAGAAATTTTTTTACAAAGTAATAGGATTTCAGGTACGAAAGTGGTACACAAACAGGATGGAAGAAAAAGGAGGAAGGTAGTAGAACCATGTCATGACAAGTATATAAACAAGATGATAAAGTTGATGTACTCAAATGTGGATGGAATGGTATCTAAATTACTAGAGATGAATGATTATGTCAGAGAAAATGAACCACAAATAATATGCCTAACTGAAACAAAATTAATACTAAGGATATCAAATGACATACTAAACTTAGAGGAATACAATATATGGAGAAGAGACAGATATTTAAAAAAGGGAGGAGGAATTATAATATTAACTAAGAAAAACCTAAAAGTCAAGGAAATAAAACTAGTTATACCATCACAGGTAGAAGTGATTGCAGTAGAGATCGACACATCTGAAGGTAAATTAATTGTAGCCAATTTGTACATGCCACCCAGATCAAACACATGGGAAAGAGACGAATATGAGGACCTGGCAGAGAGTACAATTCAGAGTGTAAGATCATTGCTACATAAAATGGAAGAGAAATCGGAAAGAATTATACAAACTGGGGACTTCAATACAAATATAAATTGGAATACTCTAGACATAAATAGCCAAGAAAGCTGCTGGGACCAAAAGCTCCTGGATCTCGTACAAGAGTTTTTCTTAACGCAACATGTGAGGGAAACCACCAGAAAAAGAGGACTTGATGTACCTTCAGTGCTAGATATAATATTTACAAGGCAAGAAAATGATATTGACAGTTTATATCACCCTCCACTCGGCAAAAGCGATCTTGCAGTACTAAATTATAACTTCAGGATAGCATATGATATAGTAAACAGCAATGATAGTTACAAAAAGAGCCTAACCTATAAAAAGGGAAATTATCAAGACCTAAAGAAGTATTTCTTAGAATTTGATTGGGAAAATGAGCTTAGAGGACAAGATTTAAATGCTGTATATAAAAAATTTTGTGAATTTTATGAAATAGGAGTCCAGAAGTACATCCCACAGCACAAAGAAGCAGATAAGAAAATACAGAAATGGTTCAATACAGAATGTAAAAAATCGAAAGAAGAGATTTGTTGTGGAATAGATACAGAAGACACAATAGTGAAAGGGCGTATAATAATTACAAACAGGCAAGAAACGACTATACAAGAATAAGGAGGGAAGCCCAAAAACAGTTTGAGGAGGATATAATAAATATAAGTAGTGATCAACCAAAGCTGTTTTACAGCTATATCAGATGCAAAACTAAAGTAAAAGAATACAATCCATTACGGACGAGGGAATCACTTATACACCAGAGAAAGATATTTGTGAAGCACTAAATAAGAATTTCCAATTAGTTTTTACAGAATAAAAAAATTTTGAGAGGGACTATGTGGAACACGCATGTCCACACATACTACCAGATATACAAATAGCAGAAAAAGTAATACAGGAGGAGTTAAGTAGATTAGATAGAGGAAAAGCAAGTGGTCCTGATGAAATTTCATGTTGGGTATTACGAGAATGTGCAAAGGAGTTATGTAAACCATTATTTTTAATTTTCAAGAAATCCTTGAGTCAAGGTAAACTACCTGATATTTGGAAAAAAGCAAATATTGTCCCCTTATTCAAGAAAGGAAATAGACAAAATCCACTCAACTACCGACCAGTATCACTGACCAGTGTTGTAAGCAAGGTATTAGAAAAACTTATAAAAAAGCTTGGGTAAATCTTCTAGAAGAACACAGTATGATAACAGAAAGACAGTTTGGTTTCAGAAAAGGAAAATCATGTGTTACTAATCTGTTGGGCTACTATGACAGAGTAACAAACACAATACAGGAAAGGGAAGGATGGGTGGACAGTATCTATTTAGATTTCAAGAAAGCTTTTGACACAGTACCACACCAAAGACTTTTATGGAAACTGTACCATCAAGGAGGAATTCGAGGCAAATTGTTTTGTTGGATGCAAGCCTTTCTCATAAAAAGAGAAATGAGGACAGTACTAAGAGGAAACTACTCATCATGGAAAGAAGTGACTGGTGGAGTACCACAGGGTTCAGTGCTGGCACCAATCATGTTTTTAGTGTATATAAATGATATAAACAGTAACACTGGAAATGAGAGCTATCTGAATATGTTTGCAGATGATGCAAAAATCTATCTATCTATCTATCTATTGCCAGACGCCTCAGTCCCGTTTGGGGTCGCCACAAACAAATCGCCTCCAAGTCGCCCTGTCCCCCGCCATTTCACTGCCCTGCTCCCAACTCACACCCCCTCTCTCATATACCTCTCCACCCCATCCCTCCATCTCATCCTCGGCCTCCCCCTCCCTCTTCCCCCCTCCACCTCACTCACATACACTCTCTTCGTCAGTCTTTCACCCTCCATCCTCTCCACATGGCCAAACCACCTCAGTGTGTTCCTCATAACGCTCCCTATCACATCCACATCAACACCACAACGTTCCTTTATATCCTCATTCGTCAACCTATCTCTCCATGTGACTCCACAGGCTCCTCTTAAATAACTCATTTCCACTGCTCTCACTCTTGACTTGTGTCCTTCCAACAACGTCCAAGTTTCACTTCCGTTCGTTAGAGTTGGTATCACAATACTGTCATGTAGTAACTTTTTCACTTCCATGCTCAATTCCCTGTTTCTTATCACTGCTTTCAAAGAACCAGCAACCTTTCTTCCCTGCTGTATCCTTTCAAGCACTTCACCCTCCAAACCTCCATCCTTACTCATCAGACTACCCAAGTACTTAAACGTACTCACATTTTCCAATTCCTCACTATCCAACCTCGCTGTACATTCACTGACTTCACCTCTCTCAAAGACCATCACTTTACTCTTCCCTACATTCACCTTCAGATTCCGTTTCTTACACACTCTCCCAAACTCATCCACCAAGCCTTGGAGCTCCCCTTCGTCTTCACTCAACAACACAGTATCATCTGCAAACAACAGTACAGGGAGTTTCCAAACACTATCCTCTCTCACCAGGGCCACTCCAACATCCACTACCCTACCTTGTACCTCTTTTATTACCCCATCCATGTACAGATTGAACAACCATGGAGACATGACACATCCCTGTTTCAACCCAACTTTCAAAGAGAAAAATTCACTTAGTTCACCATCCACACGCACTGCAGCCTTCGGACCATCGTACATACTCTTCATAGCATTCAACAACTTCCCATCTACTCCATATATTCTTAACACTTTCCACAATCCTTGTCTATCCACCCTGTCATATGCTTTCTCCAAATCCATGAAAGCCGCATACAACTTCTTTCCCTTCTCTAGAAACTTTTCCACTAAAGATCTAAGAATGAATATCTGATCTACACAACCTCTTCCCTTCCTAAAGCCTCCCTGTTCTTCTCCAACTAATTTCTCTGTTCTTTCTCTAACTCTGTCAATAAGTATCCTACCATACACTTTTCCTATTATACTAAGAAGACAAATGCCCTTATGATTACCACACACTTCTTTTTCCCCTTTTCCTTTGTACAAGGGAATAATTATACCTGACTTCCAATCCTCCGGGACTCTACCTTCCTCCCAGGCTAATCTGCACATCTTCCACATCCATTCTACTACTATCTCTCCCCCATGCTTCAGCATTTCACCACACACTCCATCAATTCCTGGGGCTTTCCCAGATTTAACTTTCTTCATTGCTTCCACAACTTCTATCCTACTGATTTCTTCCTGTCTTCTCACTTCCCTCCTTCTCCTAGCCATTCCCCAGCCACTTATACTCGCATTACTTCCATCCTCTACGTTCAACAATTCCTTAAAGTGTTCTCTCCATCTGCTCACTTTTTCTCCCCTCTCCACTAGTAATCTACCATTTTTATCTTTCACTCCCCTGCTAACTTCACTTCCACCCTGTCTTACTCTTTTCACCTCTTTCCAGAACATTTTCTTACAGTCCCTCCACTTTACACTCAAATTCCTTCCAAATTCCTCATCCACTCTCTTCTTACTCTCTCTTACTAATCTTTTCACCTCTCTCTTTCTTTCTACATATAACTCTCTCTTCCGCCTCTCAACTTCTTCCACGCCCCTATTTCTCATCCATTCATTGTATGTTTTCTTCTTTTGTGCCACAGCCCGTTTCACCTCTTCAGTCCACCACGCTGTTCCTTGCACCCCCCTCCGGATTCTTTTCCTTCCACACACCACATCACATGCTGCACATATTTCTTCTGTAAATATGCTACACACACCTTCCACGTCTCCCATCTGCTCCAATTCATATTTGCCCAATCGTTCCTCCACTTCTCTCTTATACTCTGCCTTTTTCTCATCCTCTTGTAACCTTTCCACTCTCCTTGCAACTACTCCTTCCTCTCGTCTTTCCCTTCTTCTATTTCTCCATTCTAATTGGACCTTGATTCTGGCCACCACCAAGAAGTGGTCAGAAAGTCCACTCCCCCAACCTCTATAAACTCTTGCATCCATTACACATCTTCGCATCCTTTCATCCACACACACATAATCAATCATTGCCTTCCTTTCATTCAGTTCACCACCCACCCTTCTCATCACTCGCCATGTATACCTGTGGATCATTTTATACCTGAAGAGGGTATTGGCTACCACCAACCCCCTCCCAGCACAAATGTCCACTAACGCACTCCCATTCTCATCTATCTCAGCAGGCACACCCCACTCACCAACTATTCCATCCACCTTTGCATTCCCAACTTTACCATTCATATCACCAATCAAAAACACTCTCTCATTCCTTCCAAACTTTTCCATACACACTTCTACATTTGTCCAGAACTCTTCTCTCACTCTTCTAGCACGATCTTGCGTTGGCGCATACACACACACAATCGTCCACATTTGTATTCCAACTTTCAACTTTACCCACACAATCCTTGACCCAACTGATCCATACTGTCTTATGCTCTTCTTCCATCTTTTACTCACAACTATACATACTCCTTCCTTCGCCCTCTCATTCTCACCTACTCCTGCACATATACCCCATCCATACTCCCATTCTCTCACACTTTCTCCTCTCCATTTTGTTTTAGTTATTCCACATACATCCACTTTCGCACCCTCAAGCACCTGGACAATCTCTCTCTCTTTCACCTCATCATTCGCTCCTCTTACATTCCAAGTACCCATTACCAAGTCCTTTGTCCGGTCCTGGGTCGTCATCGTTTGGTCAGTCCTTGTCCGAGGCTTATTGTTTGTGTTTTTAGTTAGTTGTTTTCCGGGGAGGGGCACTAACCCTCCGCCAACCCTTTTAGTCGCCTTTTACGACAAGCAGGGATGCAAAAATACAAAGGAGAATTACTAACACAGACTCTTGTAAAGAGCTACAAGAAGAATTAAATAAACTACATGAATGGAGTAGTACATGGCAAATGGAATTCAATGTGGACAAGTGTCATGTAATCAAGTTTGGTAAAAGTGGAAAAAGACCTGATTGGGATTATAAGTTAGGAAATAAAACCCTATACACATCAGAAAGAGAGAAAGACCTAGGTGTGATTATCAATAACAGACTATCTCCGGCTGACCACATCAACGAGAAGGTACGGAACATGTATACACTGCTTGCAAATATGAGAATAGCATTCACATACATAAATGAAGACATGCTAAGAAGGATAATAACATCATTCATTAGACCAACCCTGGAATATGCATCAGTAGTCTGGAGTCCTCATCTCAAAAAGCACATAGACAAGATTGAAAAAGTTCAAAAGGCCGCTACAAGATGGATACCAAGCTTAAGGGACCTAAGCTACGAAGAAAGGCTAAATAAACTGAATCTACCAACACTACAGGAGAGAAGGAAAAGAGGTGACATGATAATGCTATATAAATGCATATCAGGAAAGGAGAAAATAGACATAAATGATTACTTAACATATGGAGAAGCATCAGCAAGAGGTCACTGCAAAAAATTGCATAAGGAGAGGTGATAAAGACGTAAGGAAATTCAGTTTCCCAAACAGAGCAATTGATCAATGGAATGCACTACCGAATGAAATAGTGTGTGCCAAAACAATTAACAAATTTAAGGATATGTACGATAAATATGGTTTAAGACACGGAACAGTACGAGCTTGACTCATTCCTGTAAAGATACAATTAGGTAAGAACAATTAGGTAAGGTAAGAACACACACAGAAAGGTATGTTTGGCTAGGATTGTTGCTCAATTCCGTCATCGCTGAGCGAGTAGAAGTCTGGGTATTACAGCTACTAGAAATAATACTATTATTACTAGAAGTACAAGTACAACTACCACTACAACAGCTACTACTAATACTACGACTACCACTACTACAAGTACTACTAATACTACAACTACCACTACCACAACTACTACTATTACAACAACTACCACAACTGCTACTAATACTACCACATCTACAACACATACTGCCACTACTACTACCACTACAAGTACTACTTCAACAAACTAAAATGAAAAATATTGTGAACAAAGTAGCAGAAGTTATTTACGTACTGCCCATAACCGGAAATACTTACCATTATGACTTCCTCTTTCCTTTGAGTTATACTTTTTCATCATAAGATATATGTATAAACAAATGTTTTCAAAATAATATAAGACTGCGAGTTTATCATGAAACAAACTTTCTGCTTCCATTATTCGGATAAATATATTCAGAGCAGTAAAATCGTTTTTTCTATTTAAACAAAAAACAACATACCGGTATGTACAAAACTAACTTATGCATAATACCCAGACTCCTACCACTCGGTCTTTGAATGGAAATCAAAGAAGCAGTCAGTGCACAGTGTCACCTCATATTCAGCACACCAACACCTCATTATACAGCGGTGCTGTGGTCGGCGTGATGAACTGGTGCAAACATAGCAATGCCGGAAGGTTCCTTTGGTTGCAGGTGTGTGAGAGAGTATTTCCATGAAATATCAGCTAAGGTAGTCCCTGCACTGCAGGCGGTCAGGCAGTTAATGCACACTGTGCCTCCATTTCACGGAAGGATTTACCTGTCCATACCTCTCCAGAATCCTTCTCAAACTGTCTGAGGGATGTGCTGGTTTGTGTAACCTCCTTGTACAAAATGAAGGCATTCAGTACACAGATGTCCAGTACATGTAGGAGTGCCTTCTTATACCACTTACAACACCTCCTCAGACAGTTGATGGTGCTGATCTGCATATCTGACTTATCGACGAGTCGCATGTTCACAATATAGTTGATATGAGTAATAGCATCAGGCTTAAAGTCTGGCTGCATCATTCTCCTATCCACCTTGCCTGTGTCAATCAACTTACCTTCATGGACCGTGGAGGGGACATTCACCTTTCTCTTACCATGCCAGTGACTTGCTGGGAGTTTACCTGATTTCAAGGTCCTGCACTTACCCTTCACGGTGCCTTTGCGAAAGGATGGCCAATGCTTCCCCTCTGCACGAACAGTGCCACACAATCCAGTTTTGTGTTCCTGCAGGTATTTTGCAAGACTTGGTGCCGTGTAAAAATTATCAGTGTAAAGGATATGGTTGCTTCTTGACAAATGAGCCAAAGAAACCATGGGGATCGTCCTTCAACATCACATCACATCACTCGCTGTACACACAATGAAATCTAACATGTACCCAGCCTTGCAATCACACAATACAAAAAACTTTATTCCGAAACGATATCTCTTTGAGGGAATATATTGAATGAAGGCAAGACGTCCCCTGAACAAAACAAGTGACTTGTCAATAAAAACCTTCTGGAATGGCCTAAAAAAAAAAAAAAAAAAAATTCCTTCATCATCTCCAGAATCGAGCGAATTTTCCACAGCCTATCATTCGGATGTGGGCCCATATTCGTGGGAAAATGTAGGTACCTCAGGATGTCTAGATAGCGGTCATGTGGCATATACTTACTGAATACTGGTGTTGCAGTAATATCGTCCACGAGCCAATAATCTTGTATTTTATGTTTCCTAACATGAGGCATCAACATTGTCAATGCTAGCCAAACATGTATTTCGCTAACACTCGTCGCACTCCATTTCATTTTCACACTCTGTCTCACAGGTGTGAGTCTCAGCCCAGTTGCAGCAGAAATCCCTGAAACTGTTCACTTCTTTCACAATGAAATCAATCACTACTGTAGGGAAAAATGAGCAAGGAAGAAGTCCACTACAGAAGACTCTCCCTTACAGGGCAGTTCTGGCTGCACACCTGCATTTGTGTCATCAAACACAGGTACCTCAGGCTGAAACCCCATCCATACCCCCCAGGCAAAAGTCTCAAACCTACCAGTCTTTGGTTCCTGCCTTGTCTGCTGTGCATGTGGCCTGCCCTGTGCCCTGCCACGGCCCCTAGCATTGTGGCGTGGTGGCGAGTCCACAGACTCACCACTAGATGAGGCAGGTGATGATGCTGGTGTTGGTTATCATGGTGGTGATGGCATTGGTGAAAGACATCGGTGAGCACGTGCCTGCCAGCATGCACTTGCACCAACATAACCTGATGTGCTGGGTTGTGGTGATAAGGCATGTGGTGAGGCAGGCCGGGGTGGTATCCATGTGGTGAAGCAGGTCGGCATGGCAGACCATGTGATGAGGCAGGCCGGCGTAGTGAGGCATGTAGTGATACAGGCCAGCATGGTGAGGCACATGGTGAGGCACATGGTGATGCAGGCCATTGTGGTGAGGCACAGGGTGAGGCATGTAGTGATGCAGGCCAGTGTGGTGTGGCACGTGGTGAGGCATGTAATGATGCAGGCACGTGGTGTGGTGAGGCATAGTGATGCAGGCTGGTATGGTGAGGCACGTGATGCAGGAACCAATGCAGGCCGTGTGGGTGAAGGTGATGATGATGCTGTATGGGTGGAAAAATCCAACCTAGGCTGCTCTGGTGCAAAGCAGCTCAGCCTGTGGAATTTCTTTCTCTTGCCACCCTCCAGCTCCTCCCTTCCTTTACTCCCTACCTCCCTTGCCACTTTATCCACTAAGCATATATAACCCCCTGCAGGATCATCAACTACATCTGACCCTTCATCATTAGAAAAGGCTGATGATCATGCAGATAGAAAATATACCAGCACAGTGGAGAATTCACGGTCACTCTCCTCCTCTGATGTGAACTTTTCCATATGCAGCATCGTGATATCACTTTCCTTAGAGGAGGAGTCACTTTCTCCACTCACTATTGGCAATAATGGTATATCTAACTCCCTCCCTATTGCACTATCACTTAGGCCTTTCCTCCTAGGGCCTTTTGACTTCATTGGTGTCGAAGTTGGTGGGTGCGGTTGATCACCCAAGGGTCCAGACACAGAAATATCTATTTGCATAGGTTTATCCATCATGGAGGTATGCAGGCAACTGAAGCATGACTGAGATGCATGCAGGAGGATTGCCAGCAGGTGCTGGTGGTGGAAATAACCGGGTAAATATTCAAACAATAGTGCGAATTACTAGATCATGTATACATGACCCCTGGACGGCCCCAGGAGGCCATGAATGGTTTCATCAGTTTCTGAGTGAAGGTGTGTTAGCTGAATCATTTGCAGCTGAATGCACTCTGACGTTGCCAATATGACTGTATTATAGTGTACTCGAATTAAAAATATGAGTCCGGTACCAGGTTTAGATATCCAGCACTGTACAGTATTATATGCATGCTTTTCAGTACAACATTGCCAATCACATAAAAAGTAGTTTATAAAATGTGTTGGACTCTGAATATCTCATTACTGGGTTTCATAAGACATTGCTCACTGTCTTGTTACTTATTGTAAGGAAGTGTAAGCATATTTATGTTTCCAGTAACATTTACTTAAACAGGTAAAAAAATGAGTACAATAATTTACAAAATACCTAATTAAGAAGTAAAAGAGGTAATGAGGGCAGAAAAAGAAAAAGAAAAAGACAAGAATATTATATACTGGGTGTGTGTGTGTGTATATATATATATATATATATATATATATATATATATATATATATATATATATAAAGGAGAAAACTATAATGAGGCAAATGAAATTTAAAACTTAAAGAAAATATTCATTACCAAGAAGTGGTGCTAAGGTACAGCAAACTTGTCCCCGGCAGTCATTTTAGTGCTGATGTATAAACACAACAGGATATCCAGTCAAAGATGTTACATAAAATTTGGAAGGCACAGCAAACTCGTCTCCAGCAGTCATTTTAGTACTGACATATAAACACAACAGGATACCCAGTTAAAGATGTTACACAGAATTAGGAAGGCACAGCAAACTCATCCCCGGCGGTCATTTAGTCTGATGTATAAATACAACAGGATATCCAGTCAAAGATATTACATAAAATTTGGAGCAAATCAGGTGAAAATTTACGATTTTAAGCCCATTTGAAATTTCAGGCCCGACCCACCAGACACAGACCCCTCTGATGTAATGAGGCATATTATAGAATGCAGATTTGACAGATGCACCTTCAGGTTTTCGTTTCATGTCGATATCACAAATTTGAAAGGAGTTATGGTGAAAAAACGATTTTTTTTTTTCACTTTTTGGCCCTACAACCATGGCCTTGGCCCAGTTTGGCCCATACTTTTTACAGGTGATCAGAACGTTATAGCCCATCATCCCTGTAAATTTAGTCAAAATCGCACTAGTAGTTCTCAAGTACAGTTCTTAACAGACAGACAGACAGACAGACAAGCAAACAAACAGACAAACCGAGTAAAAACAATACCCGTCCCCGCGCCTCTCCGGGGAGGAGACAGGTTAATATATATATAAAAGAACAGATGAGAAAACTCTGTATAATAAAGAAGTAATAAACGCATAATGAGCTTTAAAATGAAGCGACAAAATAAGGAAAAGAGAAGTGAAAGACGAATAACTGATAAATATTGACAGTGCGTATTTGTGCAGGTGTTTTGAGAGCTTTGAAATTAGAATCATGTATTGTGTCGAGTCACCTATGCAAAAATGTGTGTGTGTGTGTGTGTGTATGTTCTTACCTAATTGTTCTTACCTAATTGTATCTTTACAGGAATGAGTCAAGCTCGTACTGTCCCGTGTCTTAAACCATATTTATCGTACATATCCTTAAATTTGTTAATTGTTTTGGCACACACTATTTCATTCAGTAGTGCATTACATTGATCAATTGCTCTGTTTGGGAAACTGAATTTCCTTACGTCTTTATCACCTCTCTTCTTATGCAGTTTTTTGCAGTGTCCTCTTGCTGATGCTTCTCCATATGTTAAGTAATCATTTATGTCTATTTTCTCCTTCCCTGATGTGCACTTATATAGCATTATCATGTCACCTCTTTTTCTTCTCTCCTGTAGTGTTGGTAGATTCAGTTTGTTTAGTCTTTCTTCGTAGCTTAGGTCCCTTAAGCTTGGTATCCATCTTGTAGCTGCCCTTTGAACTTTTTCAATCTTGTCTATGTGCTTTTTGAGATGAGGACTCCAGACTACTGATGCATATTCCAGGGTTGGTCTAATGAATGATGTTATTATCCTTCTTAGCATGTCTTCATTTATGTATGTGAATGCTATTCTCATATTTGCAAGCAGTGTATACATGTTCCGTACCTTCTCGCTGATGTGGTCAGCCGGAGATAGTCTGTTATTGATAATCACACCTAGGTCTTTCTCTCTTTCTGATGTGTATAGGGTTTTATTTCCTAACTTATAATCCCAATCAGGTCTTTTTCCACTTTTACCAAACTTGATTACATGACACTTGTCCACATTGAATTCCATTTGCCATGTACTACTCCATTCTTGAAGTTTATTTAATTCTTCTTGTAGCTCTTTACAAGAGTCTGTGTTAGTAATTCTCCTTTGTATTTTTGCATCATCTGCAAACATATTCAGATAGCTCTCATTTCCAGTGTTACTGTTTATATCATTTATATACAATAAAAACATGATTGGTGCCAGCACTGAACCCTGTGGTACTCCACCAGTCACTTCTTTCCATGATGAGTAGTTTCCTCTTAGTACTGTCCTCATTTCTCTTTTTATGAGAAAATCTTGCATCCAACAAAACAGTTTGCCTCGAATTCCTCCTTGATGGTACAGTTTCCATAAAAGTCTTTGGTGTGGTACTGTGTCAAAAGCTTTCTTGAAATCTAAATAGATACTGTCCACCCATCCTTCCCTTTCCTGTATTGTGTTTGTTACTCTGTCATAGTAGCTCAACAGATTAGTAACACATGATTTTCCTTTTCTGAAACCAAACTGTCTTTCTGTTATCATACTGTGTTCTTCTAGATGATTTACCCAAGCTTTTCTTATAAGTTTTTCTAATACCTTGCTTACAACACTGGTCAGTGATACTGGTCGGTAGTTGAGTGGATTTTGTCTATTTCCTTTCTTGAATAAGGGGACAATATTTGCTTTTTTCCAAATATCAGGTAGTTTACCTTGACTCAAGGATTTCTTGAAAATTAAAAATAATGGTTTACATAACTCCTTTGCACATTCTCGTAATACCCAACATGAAATTTCATCAGGACCACTTGCTTTTCCTCTGTCTAATCTACTTAACTCCTCCTGTATTACTTTTTCTGCTATTTGTATATCTGGTATTATGTGTGGACATGCGTGTTCCACATAGTCCCTCTCAAATTTTTTTTCTTCTGTAAAAACTAATTGGAAATTCTTATTTAGTGCTTCACAAATATCTTTCTCTTGTGTATAAGTGATTCCCTCGTCCGTAATGGATTGTATTATATCTTTTACTTTAGTTTTGCTTCTAATATAGCTGTAAAACAGCTTTGGTTGATCACTACTTATATTTATTATATCCTCCTCAAACTGTTTTTGGGCTTCCCTCCTTATTCTTGTATAGTCGTTTCTTGCCTTTTTGTAATTATTGTACGCCCTTTCACTATTGTGTCTTCTGTATCTATTCCACAACAAATCTCTTCTTTCTTTTGATTTTTTACATTCTGTATTGAACCATTTCTGTATTTTTTTATCTGCTTCTTTGTGCTGTGGGATGTACTTCTGGACTCCTATTTCATAAAATTCACAAAATTTTTTATATACAGCATTTAAATCTTGTCCTCTAAGCTCATTTTCCCAATCAACTTCTAAGAAATACTTCTTTAGGTCTTGATAATTTCCCTTTTTATAGTTTAGGCTCTTTTTGTAACTATCATTGCTGTTTACTATGTCATATGCTATCCTGAAGTTATAATTTAGTACTGCATGATCGCTTTTGCCGAGTGGAGGGTGATATATTAAACTGTCAATATCATTTTCTTGCCTTGTAAATATTAGATCTAGCACTGAAGGTACATCAAGTCCTCTTTTTCTGGTGGTTTCCCTCACATGTTGCGTTAAGAAAAACTCTTGTACGAGATCCAGGAGCTTTTGGTCCCAGCAGCTTTCTTGGCTATTTATATCTAGAGTATTCCAATTTATATTTGTATTGAAGTCCCCAGTTTGTATAATTCTTTCCGATTTCTCTTCCATTTTATGTAGCAATGATCTTACACTCTGAATTGTACTCTCTGCCAGGTCCTCATATTCGTCTCTTTCCCATGTGTTTGATCTGGGTGGCATGTACAAATTGGCTACAATTACTTTACCTTCAGATGTGTCGATCTCTACTGCAATCAGTTCTACTTGTGATGGTATATCTAGTTTTATTTCCTTGACTTTTATATTTTTCTTAGTTAATATTATAATTCCTCCTCCTTTTTTTAAATATCTGTCTCTTCTCCATATATTGTATTCCTCTATGTTTAGTATGTCATTTGATATCCTTGGTATTAATTTTGTTTCAGTTAGGCATATTATTTGTGGTTCATTTTCTCTGACATAATCATTCATCTCTAGTAATTTAGATACCATTCCATCCACATTTGAGTACATCAACTTTATCATCTTGTTTATATACTTGTCATGACATGGTTTTACTACCTTCCTCCTTTTTCTTCCATCCTGTTTGTGTACCACTTTCGTACCTGCAATCCTATTACTTTGTAAAAAAATTTCTTCTTGTCCTCTTCTGATCTTCCCTCATTTTTTGTTTTTGCTTCCTCCCTTTTCTCTTTCAGTAATTCCAGTTCCTCTTGTGTTGGGCATCTTTTTATCCATGCATTTTTGAACTCCTCTTTTTCCTTTAGATTCTTTGCATTTTTTAGTATCTCTTCCACAGTGTTTACACTCTGGAAAGTCACCTTTAGAGGGCTTGTCTTGCTTTTCTCGTATTTCCCTAACCTTTTGTGTTCCTCTATGTCTTTACTACAGATTTCCTCTGATACTTCTTTCAGTAAGCTCATTACATTTGCCATCTCCTTTTTGTCTCTTGTGATCTTGTTTTTATCTTCATCCTCTTCTGTACCAGTGATTACTATTGATTTGTTTATTTCTACTGAATCCCTGACTAACTTTGGATTGTTTTGGATTATTCTTTTCACCTCCTTTTTAATGCTTTTTTCCTCCACCCTTGTTTCTAAGTCTTTCTTTACTTTCACCATTTCAGCATACGTGGTTTCTACATCATTTTTGTAGCTTTGCACAGCTTCATTTACTTGTGTTATCTTCTCCTCAATATCACTGCTCTGGTCAATAAGACTGCTAACTTGCCTAATTGTCTCTGTGTCATTTTTGAACTCTTCCATAACACTCTCGTGATTGACTACTGTACTTGCCATTTCACTCATTTTCTTCCTAAGTGTACTCAATTCCACGGTTAGTTCACTGATGGTTGTGTCTTTCTTATTGGCCTCCCTTCCTAGTTTTTCTATTTCTTCCTTTTGCAAGTGCATCTGCTTCTTTATTTCATCAATTTCATTTTTGAAAGCCATTTCTAGTTTGTTTACACGTTCAACCAGTCTATTGTGGGTCTCTACTTCAACCAGTTCTTGGCAGAAATCATCATTTTGCTTTTTACCTTTATCCCTTTTCTTTTCCAAATTTGTTTTACTGAAGTATGTATCCATTTTGCAATACTTAAAGTGCAAAGCATATACTTACAATCTCCGTCTTGTTGTAGTCTAAACAAACCTCAGAGATGACTCAGCATATTCTTTCGTCTTGGTTCTATTTCCTGTTTTTACAAGTCTTGTTGAAACTTATTATTTTTTTCCTTTTTATAATGAACAATCATTTAGTCTAACCTGGTACTGAGCTTGACTCATACAAAGATACTAATTTAGGTAATGCCACTGGCCGTGATGATTTGGTACGGAGCGCCGGTGTCACACGTCCACCTAGATTGAATCCCTGTGTGTGTGTGTGTGTGTGTGTGTGAGAGAGAGAGAGAGAGAGAGAGACTTACCAAGTTCTTATTAATCAGAAATAATCACATGGGTTTGAACAAGGGTCGGCAATTTATCACCTATGAAGAGGTCCATTTGATATCTCCTTTACCAATGAAAATATAAAGTTCAAACAATGGGCCATATTCTAAGTACAGTATGTGTGCGTACTTTGCAGCTCACTTTTCTTAGCGAATTTTCTGCGCAGTACACCTGAATGTTCGCTTGTATGTTACTGTAGCATGATATGTTCATACTGAAATGAACTAAATAGAATTTAAGAGATGGTTTAATATTATGCAAAATACATCAAAATGGAAGAGGTGTTTCGAAGCCTCATTTGTCACCTAGAATATGGATCAAAATACAGGTGAGCTCCATGAACATTTTTATTTTTTAAGTTTACAGCAAGGATTAAGTTTCATTTTAATTTAACTTATTATGACACTTTTTTTTTTTTTTTTTGCCAAAATAACTTCCACGACACCAAGGCAAAGGCTGAGGAATGTTGCTTTCACGGTTAAGATACGCCTCGTTAGTTTTGGTTTTACTGTAAAATTGAAGGAGTTCATTATGTAATAACTGTCAAAACTTACGGATTTCTGCAACGTTAAGACCCATTTATTTTATAATCAGGTTACAGTGTATGCAGGAAAAAATATATTACAGTATTAAATAAACAAAAACTCTCATCGACTTTCCCCAGGTTTTATTGCTTGCTCATCACTCAACATAATTATGTTCCATGACTCCTGGGGCCAGGGCCGGACTCAGGGGTGGGCCCACGGGGCCTGGGCCCTGGGCCTCCCACCAGAAGCGGCCTCCCATCAAACGTTGGGCAGCTTGACATTTGGTGTTTTTCATTGCCAAATCAGGGCCGATTTAGTAATGAAAAATCCGTCTGGCAATGAATAAGCATGATTTGGTATTGGATTTGGAGATGGTAATGAACTTGATTGGATGATGAACTCAATTAATTTGTTAGCCTTTAGAACATGAAAATAAGAAACATATGCCGTTAATTTTCAAATGAATAATTTTTTCCCCTATACATGTACCCATATTGGCAAGGGTTAAATACATGAATAATCTTTCTTTAAGAAATATGTAATGACACTGATAGTGCCCTGCCTTTGAACATTCGTGTGTCACAGCTTCGTCCAGTCAGTTCTGTTCGAAATCTGAGTGTTTATTTTAATTCAGAGTTATAATACAAGGAATATATTAATCAAGTTGTCTGAGTGTGTAACTTGCATATCAGAAATCTGTACTCTTTGAGAAAATTCCTGAATAGACGTTGCCCCGTATCACTGGGCCATGCAGTGGTCTTGCCTCGTGTTGATTACTGTAATTCACTGTGGACCGGCCTTCCAAATAATATACTAACAAGAGTTCAGTCTGTGTTGAACAGGACAGCACGGCCTATCTTTGGTCTCCCCCCGAGAACCTCGACTACATCGTTCCTAATTGAGCTGTATTGGTTACCAGTAAAGGCTAGAAATGAATTTAAGCTGTGTCTTCTTACATTCAAGGTTTTTAAGTCTGGTGAACTGAAGTATCTTGCTGAATTGCTAAAACTCTCATCGGCACGCCCGGGTGTAATGTTACGTAGTGAAGATGATTCCTTGTGTCTTGACGACCCTGGAGCCATTCACCAGTCATCTTTCTCTGATCGTTCTTTTGTGTATAGAGCCCCTGGATTATATAACAGATTGCCAGTGTACATGAGACAACTCTTTCCTGCTGAATCCTTCAAGAGACAGTTGAAAGCCTTTCTTTTTTCAAAATGCTATGACCTGGAGAGAGGTACTATGACGGATGATTATAGGGTTTCATTATTGTCACTTTCATATTTTTTGTACTAATGAAGTTTGTATTATATATGAGAGATCTCACAATTCTTGTAATTGTAAAAATAATGTATATGTAAATTGAGCGCCAGTGAATTCCCTTTGGATGAACTGGCGCTTTTGAGAAAAAAGAAAAAACAGATTATTATATATTATATATAATTATTATTATTATTATTATTATTATTATTATCTGGTAGGTGGGGGCGCTCACCATCCATTCACTCGATGTGATGCTGCTGTCGGGTGTCTACCCTTTCCTCTCCTTCATTCTTCTTTCCTTCCATCCTCTTCTGTCTTTCTTTCCTTCATTCTTTCCTTGTCCTTCTGCCTACGGGTAACTTTACACTCCTTTTTCTGTCTTTCTTTCCTTCATTCTTTCCTCTTCCTCCTGCTTGTGGGTGACTCTACACTGAGTGACAAGTCAAATGATTTCCTGTACACCAGGAAATCATTTACTACGCTGGGTGGTAACTATATAACAATAATTTGCGCCTGGTGGTTTATTGGGTAATTATTGAGCTCCAATCGTATTGAGCCGGTGAAGGTTTATATTCATGGGGTTGTAACTTGCAATACTTTGGTGATAGAAACTCCGTGTACAAACAGCTAGATAAGGAGTTTATTACAAGCTCACAGTAAAATAGTCTGCCCTTCTCGGCTGCCTGATATCAACTGATGCAATAACGCCGTCTTCAGGCGTGGGAAAGCATGCTGACCTAGCAAATTTAGTGGGGACATGTATGCATTGGGGGGGGGACATATATACATCGGGGGTAGACATATTGTGGAGGGGGTACACTTCTCCCCCAGGTAGCTGAGATGGTGTCTCCTGACACCGGGAGTTAAATGGTGTCTGATTATAGTAGTAAGGCAGGACCGGGAGGTTTGTACAAGGGATAAGTATGATACAGGGGCAGTAGGGGAGACATGGCCATGTTGAGGGGAGGGAATTAGAAGGATATATACATATAAGATATACAAGGAATAATAGGTACAAATCCAGTAAGGGTCGAAGGGATATAGAAACATAATGGGAATTACACAATAATAGTTTGATACATGATAAACAAGGAGTAGATATGAGAGTTCTATTGTTGTTCTTCCTTCATTTTTTTTTTTTTTTGTATTTTCTGTAGGATACACGGGCACTCAGTAATGCATTAAAGAAATACCATCATTTTCTAGTAGGAAGAGTGCTGTTCACAGTTTGGTTAATTGTTAGATGGCAATGGTAGTCACTGAATGTGAGGGCACTAAGTACGGGGAGTTTCTACGTCGTGTGCAGGGCGTACTATGCCTGTAGCAACTCTGATTTCCTGGAGTCGACGTTCCATTTTTCTGACACAACAATGCACTGCACAGATGATGAGTAGAAAACCTATGATAGCGATAACCACAGGGGGAAACACAACTGTTGGATGAACCCATGAACGGCTGAAGGCCAGAGAGAATTGATCCATAATGAAATCACTGGCATTGAGGAAGATTAGCATGCGCAAGTTAGGGGAGGTGATGGTAATGTTGGCAGATGGTAGGGTAGAAGGCATATCGAGTGGTTGAAAGATGTCATAGGAGTGATTACGAACAGCCTGGTGATAGCGAGTGGCGTAAGTGATGACGGACTCTGATTTGACGGTACAATAGTCAGGTGCTTTGTAAAGACCACTAGCGGAGACGGAGCGAACGGAAGAGCCAGGACACATGATTGTGACAGAGATGGGAACAGCAAAGAAGAAATACTGGACATAGTTGAGGTGAGCATGGTGGACCGGGAGGTCAGGAACTTGGACAAAAGAACAGGCCGAGTAGATGGAATGGTTACGAACTAGAGCAGACTCACAGGGTGTGGCACTGCTAGGGAAGATAGCGAAAAGGTGGGCAGCACAGAGACGAGAGGTCGGAGTAAGGGAGGAACATTGCTGGAGGTCTGTGGAAGAAAGGAAGGCAACGGAAAGATGATCATGGGAGAGGAGGAAATATTCTGAAGGAACAGATACCTGTAACAAGGAGTTGTTGAGGCGGAAAGGGAAGGGAATGATGTGGAAAAGGTTAAAGGTTATGGCAGAACGGAGAGGAATATGGACGACGACGTATGTAGTGAGAAGAGTGGCTTCGAGAACAGGATAATAATATTCAAGGGAGGAGTAAGGGAGGACTGGGGAGAGACCGAAGGTGGAGTGAGCCCATTCCAGGACAGAACGGAGAGCTGAGACAGGTACTAAGTCGGTAGTGACACGTCCATTGATAGCATCGACCAGGATATGAACCAAGGTAGAGACTTGAGACAGGAGAGAGTCAACGGCCAGTTGGAGATTATCCATGTTGAGTTTGAGGTAGAAGAACTGAGAGATAACGTTGAGATCTGAAAGGTGGCGTTGTAAGATATCGGTGAAATTGTTTAGAGTGGACGTGACGTCATTGAGTTGGGTTGTGAGCTTCTGTAACATAGTGTGTTGGATTTTAATGACTCGGCTTTGTGATTCTAGGGCTGAAGCTAAATGAGTGAGATCAGATTTGAAGACAGAAATGTCACGGGCTGTGGCAACGCCAAAAAAGCCACTCAGAATCTCACCGCCGAAGTCGAAGAGACCTCGTTTCACACGAGAACGACCCACGGGTGTCTGAATGGAAAATGTGTCATTGAGCTCAGTGAATCTGTTACTTATGTATTGCAATTGCCAGGAGAGTGGGAGGAAAAGGTTATAGAGATACTCGTTTGGGTTGTGTGTCCCCATGAGGGCCGTGAGATGGTTCCTGATTCTGCGAAGCTGGTGCGCGTAGGCAGGTAGGGCAATGGCTACGTCGGCCAGGGGCGCAAAATCGTAGCGCAAAGAGGCGATGTCGTCGATAAGCATTACCTCGCCTCCCGAGCCGACCAAGACCCCGGGACGTACTCCACCATCGTCCTGACCTGACCCAGACCCCACGAGGGTCAGCACTGCCAGCAGGGAGATCGCTAACATCGTACCTAGAAAATCAGGGTAGAGTTAATGAGGGAGGTCGTGAAGAGGTTGATGGGCAGAGCACAGTTTGGACCGATATTGATTGGTTGATGAATGAGCAGGTGGAGATGGAGATGAAGGAGACTGAGGGATAGGTGGAGACAAGGTAGACTGAGGGATGGGAGGAGGGGAAAAGGGGGCAGGAGGTTGTGTAAGTGACTCTTCCAACACAAGGCCACGGGGTGCTCGCTTTAAGTCATCGACGTGGACCCATCTGGTGTCCCTAGTGGACAGGTCCTGGAGGTGAAATTTGTTGCCTTGTTGAGTGAGGACGCAGTGGGGCCCTGTAAATTTGTCATCCAACTTAGAGGAACGCGTATGGGAATGAGCAAAGACAAGATCGCCTACATTGATAGTGATAGGAGAGGCGGACTTATGTTGGCGCTGCAGCATGTCCTCCTGAGAGGAAGCCAAAGTGGATTGGACATACTGGTGGATTGTCTGGAAGTTTGCCAATTTTAGTTTAACATAATCATCCATGTTGTAGATGGGTTCTGGCTTTGAGGATAAGAGAGAGTATGGGAGGTCCTTGTCAAAACCAAAGAGGACGAAGAAGGGAGATTCAGCAATGGATGCATTGGTGGAGCTATTGATGGAACATGCCACTTGGGGAATCCAGTCATCCCAGGACGAACTATGGGAGCCTAGATGTCTGAGGCACTCTAAGATTTTTCGGTTGTGGCGTTCTACAAGGCCATTGGAAGCCGGATGGTTAGGCACGACATTGCACTTACTGATACGAAAGTGGCGACAGATCTCATCGAGAAGGCTATTGTTCAACTCTGTACCGTTGTCAGTAAGAATGGTATGAGGGGTACTGAACGGGCAAATTACGTGATCTACAAAGGCACGTGCAACGCTCTTCGCGGTCTTGTCGGAGAGGGGAACGAGGACACAGTAGCGGGAGAAGTGGTCGACCGCTACGAACAAGTACTCAGCGCCAGATTCTGTGAGAGGTAGTTTTAAGAGATCGATTGAGACAGTTTCCCATGGCTGTGATGGGATTGGGTATTGTAAGAGAGGTGCTGGTAAGCCGGTTGATCCTTTGTGGCGGTGGCAGGAGAGGCAAAAGTCACAGTGGGCATTGATATCGCGGCGCATGGTTGGCCAATAGTATTTGAGACGTGCTTGGCGCAAGCATCGGTCTTTACCTGGATGGGAAGCTTGAGGAGTATTATGAACAATATGAAGAACCTTTGGTATCAGGGCAGTGGGGACAACAAGTTGGCGTACTTTGCGATTGGGCATATCTTTGCCTGTTAGCAGTGTTTTCCTGTACAAGAGATCATCATCTAGCATGAACTCATCTAGTGATACTGGCAGAGTAGGTAAGGTCGAGGCATTGCCAGATTCTAGGAAATGAATGACTTTGGACCACATGGGGTCTTGGCGCTGAAAGTTTCGAACAACTTCTGACGTTAGTGTGGTGTTTTCAGTTACTTCAGGCTGCAGTGATGTTATAGCTGCTGCTACGTGACGTGAGAGTGCATCTGCGACTACATTCAACTTGCCTGGTACATATTGAAAAGTGGGATTAAAGTCCTGGATGATGACAGACCATCTAGCTATACCTGTTAGGTTGCGATTCTTGAACAAATCACATAGTGGAAGGTGGTCTGTTTGGATATGCACTGGATAACCATAGACTATATCTCTGAAATGTTTCAAAGACCAGATTACCGCTAGCGCTTCGAGATCTGTGACACTGTAGTTACGTTCAGCGGTTGTAAGGGTGCGACTAGCATACGCTATTACGCGCTTCCTTGATGCTTCATCGAGTTGCCTCAAAACGGCACCAAGTCCAGTGCCTGAGGCGTCTGTGAAGAGAAGGAAGGGTGTGGTATAATCAGGGAACGCTAGAACAGGGGCATTTACAAGAGCTGTCTTTAGCTTTTGGAAAGCCTGTGACTGGTCGTTAGTCCAAACAAAGGGCACATTCTGCTTGAGTAAGTGAGTCAGAGGAGCGGCGATCTGTGCATAATTCCGGATGAAGCGACGATAATAGCCACTGAGGCCCAGGAAACTTCGTACAGCGTCGGTAGTGGTAGGTTCTGGGAAGTTAATGATCGCCTTAGTTTTATCCTCATTAGTATGAATGCCTTGTGCATCTACGACATGGCCTAGGAATTTGATTTTCTTTCGCAGGAAGTCACATTTACTGAGATTGATTTTCAGGCCTGCGAGCTGGAGGCGTTCAAAGACTTGCTGGAGTTTGGTAAAATGATCAGGGATGGATTTACTCACAACAATGATATCATCTAGGTAAGCAAAAAGAGAGTGTCCCATCATACCGCTGAAGACTGAATGGATAAGTCGCATGAACACGGAAGGAGCATTTCTCAGACCGAAAGGGAGTCTCTTAAACTGAAAATGTCCGGAAGGGGTGCTAAAGGCTGTAACTGGGCGAGAGGACTCTTCCATTTCGACCTGCCAGTACCCGCTGAGGAGGTCTAAAGATGAAAAGACTACGTTATTTTCACCAAGGGATTCTAGCAAATCAGTGAGGACAGGTAACGGGAAACGGTCTGGAACGGTGACAGAATTGACCTTACGATAGTCGACTACTGGTCTAAAGTTGCCGTCCTTCTTTGGTACTAAGAAAAGTGGGCTATTCCATGGACTGACGGAGGGTTCAATAATGTCTTGGTCTAACATGTTCTGTACCATTTGATCTGTGTGCTGTCTCTGGCTGTGAGGAAATCGATACGCTGGTATGTAAATCGGCTGAGTTCCTGGGAGTAGTTCAATCGTATGTTTGACAAGGTCTGTTCTACCCATCGGTTCACCGGGTAAGGCAACCACGTTTCTGTATGAGGTCAGAAGGTCGAGGAGTTGAGGCGTATTTTCTGGGAAATCTGTGCAAGTGAGATGTGAGAGCATATCGGGTGAATATGTCGGCGCAGATCCCATAGAGTTAATAGTACATACACCGATTGGCGTATCATCAGTCTGAATAGTAGGAATTGAGGAATCCTGGCACACCTTTACGGCCGCTGGGTATACTAGGAAGTCTCCAATCTTTACACCACTTTTAAGTTTTAGTGGAGCATTTGTGACATTGAGCAAGTACAGGTAGCATAAACTGTCCTCTAAGACTGTACACCACGCTGACTCATAAGTCAAGCCATTCACACAACACGTCTCAGGTAGGGTTAGTACATCCACTCCTTCTTTCGCACCGGCAACACAAACAGAGACTTTGGTGAACTCATGCAGTAACAAAATTGTGCACGCATTCGTTACTGCACGTTTCGTCTCTGCGTGTTGGAGAAGATCATGCAGACTGTGTGAGGTAGGTAACTGAGACAGGTCTGAGTCAGCGATAGTGTTGTCGGGAGAGGATGTAAGGGCCATGTTCGAAGGCTGAGATGATGTATCAGGAGACATTGAGGAATTTATGTCCTTGCTCGCAGTCAGTAAAGGAATGATCTCTGTAGTCTCAGATGACATGTAGAGTTGTATGGTATGTAGGAGGACTGATGGGCCCTGATAGCAGGCTGTGAAGCCTATGCCCAGAGTCGGACACATAAAAAAAAAAAAAAAAAAAGTCTCAGATGATGATAGTGGTGGGTTGGGCTGGGCTGGACTCTTTGGTAGTGATAGGGACAGAGGTAATTGAAGGACTGATTTGATCGTAAGAACAGGACGGGGACATTCCATAGTGTAAACCGGGAATCCAGAAATGTCTCTACTACCACAAGCAGGTAATAATGCAATGGAGTGTTGTGCCATGGTGGAGAAACCAATAAGGGCATCTGCAGGATACTGCAAGTCATTAGTGACATGAAATTCAATGGGGATAGGGGGCAAAGCTCTGTGGAGTTTGACTTCAAGGATGACTCTTCCCTTAACCTTAAACTCTGAGCTGTTAACACCACATAGGCGAATGTCTGGTGGTTCTAGGAAACTGACGTGGTTGTGATGGCGATGAATAATTTGTAAGGAATTTTCGGAGATGAGATTTACTATAGATCCTGTGTCCAAGAAGAATGACGTTGGTATGTCATGACTGCTTCCGAGAATGACTAAACCCGAGGATGTTATGGGACCTACATGGCGGATGGGGAGTTGGGTTTCTGGTTCTACGTGATATTGGTCCGATACGGGCGCGGCGCTTCCCCCGACTGTTGGCGGTTGAGGTAACAACATTCCTCAGTGGTGTGAGTCGTGCTTGATTTTTGGTATTTGCAGTATGGACGATTGTGAGCGGGAAGGCGTACGCTATCTGGTTTGGGAGTGAGGACGTCTGTATGTACGGTCGCAACTGGATGCTCGATGTCCAGGATGACCACAGTACCAGCAAAGAATCGAAGACTGTCTGTTCCGTCGGGCGCTAGATTGATCATGACCTGCGGTAGGAGAACGATGTGTGGCAGGTCTGCCGCGTGTGGTGGGACGGGAGCGAGATTGGTCTGGGGTTGGGGAGGTGTGACAGACTGAGGAGGCCAAGGGTTGGGTGGTGCCCTGACGCGTGTAGTTCGAACCTGTTCTTTCATGAATGGCTTTAGTGACCTGAATAATTTTATCCCCTGGATTGAAACTGATTTTCAAGGCTAGCTCTCGCTGTTTGGGAGTAAGCCAGTGAAGGAATCTGAGGTAACCAATTAAGTCAGCAAAGTTGGTGAGTGAAAGCATTGGAACGCCGTTCTTGTCTTCTAACCATTTCGTGCCTACCAGTAATTGGAGCATCTCGCTACTAGTTGCTTTCATGGCGGCGGCAGCTTCGCGGAGCTTGGCATATTGCGCTGGGACGCGCAAGTCCTCATCTAGTTGGTTTAGGAGATTAATGAATCCCATGAGAGACGTGGTATTTGAATGCTGGCAACAAAGGCTGATGAGTTCCGTACGAAAATCAGCAAAGGTACGAATGCTATCGAAATGTCCTGCACGGATCGCAGATCCGATGTCTGATTTACCGTGGTGCAAGCGACCGAGGAGGTAAGCTACTTTGAGCGATTCCTCGGTAATTTGTCTATTGTTTATTTCTGTTTTGACTTCTCTGAGGAAATCATAGACAGACCAAGTTGGGTCCTGGCCGGTAAATTTGGGACGATTGGCATCGTCGAGATAGATAGACTGTGGAGGGTTGGCCATGGCTGGAAGTGTAGAAGTGGCGGCAGGAGAGGTGTGGGAGAGAGAGAAGGTAGTGGCAGTTAAGGACGAGCAAGACGGGGTATGAAGGGAGGCAGGAGAGGGAACGACAGGGAAAGGAGTAGAGGAAGAAGAAGGGAGTGTAGAGGCAGGAATAGAGGAGGAGGTATCTGGATTTACGAGGGTAGGACGGGTAGTAAGTGATTCTGCGGGAAGTGAAACGGGAGTCTCAGGTACAGGGCGGTGGTACTCTTTGCCACTTTGTAAATGAGTGATTGTGTTAGAGTCGGCAGACGGGGTATGAGCAGGTGATGTTTCCGGGTCGAGAGGGCGGTTGGTAAGCGGTTAACGTGGAAAGTATGACATTTAATGCGGCAATGGAAGATGAAAGGATGAAGATGGATACGTAGGTGGAAATGTATAAATAACAATGAGAGAATGGAATACACGAGTAGGTGTGAAAATGAATGAAGGTGCGGGGATGGATGGCTTAAATAAAATGCGAAGGATGAGATGGAGTATAATTAACGTAAGTGAAGATGAAAACGGGGCAATGGAAATGAGATGGAATATTTACAATAACCAATCTGTAGAGAAAATCGAGGATAATCTCTATAGAAAGGAAAGATATACTATAGTTACACAGTAGAAACGGGAGTGTCGAGATGTATGACGTGCAGGGTGGCTGGGCGTAGCTGGGCTGGGGCGGGGCAGGGCGGGGCGGGGCGGGGCTAGGCGAGGGGGCGGGGCAAGGCGGGGCGGGGCGGGGCGATGGGGCGGGGCAAGGCGGGGCGGGGCGGCGGTGGAGAGACAGCTGGGCGGAGAGGAGAAGAGACGCCGCGATGAATCACCGGCAGGGAGTGGCGGTCTTAGGAGGCTCCATAATGCAGACCAGATGCGGGCGACAGCGGAGGCTGGTGGTGGGTGGTGAGGGTAGATGTCGGTGCAAGGCAGGTGTAGAGCTGGTGAGTTGCAAATGCAGAGAATGGTGGTGGGCAGGCAGCGGGCAGACAGTGATAAGTGGCACTGTGGGGGCAGGAGCTATGATGACTCCGGAACAGGTGCTGGGAACAGGTGCAACATGTGCATAGGTCGGCGACAGCGACACATGCGGTCAGGAACAAGGCGTATGGGTGCGGTTGTTTGAGAGGTGAGCACTGGTGAGAAAAATGATACACTCGAAAAGCACAGCCAAGGTATAGAGGCACGAAGGAGGGGCGAGGCTGGCAGATGCGAGTCGTCGTGTATCTTGTTGTATCACTAAAAATCCAAGGAGGCGGTCAGAATGTGATGGTTCGAAACACCGCTGCTACCAAATGTAACTTGCAATACTTTGGTGATAGAAACTCCGTGTACAAACAGCTAGATAAGAAGTTTATTACAAGCTCACAGTAAAATAGTCTGCCCTTCTCGGCTGCCTGATATCAACTGATGCAATAACGCCGTCTTCAGGCGTGGGAAAGCATGCTGACCTAGCAAATTTAGTGGGGGCATGTATGCATTGGGGGAGGGACATATATACATCGGGGGTAGACATATTGTGGAGGGGGTACAGGGTGGTTGGGGTTGATTGCTCATGTAATGCCACTAAGGGATGAGTGAGGCTGGTCACTCTCATCTTAAATGTCGGGACCAACTGCCTAGCCCCTGACTCATACGCTCATCATGGGGCAATGTAGGATTGGATGATGGATGGATTATTTTTAAGAAAAAACTGATTCTGGGAATGAAAATTGAGGAATTCAATTATATACCAATGTTCAAATCTGGCAACCCTGGAGCCGGTGCCGGTCGCAGACAAGTGTTCATATTTAATCACTTGATGTCACCGTCAGAGGATTTCATTCCTGTCATCGATCAGTTCATAGCTTTCTCTTGACCAACGGCTGCATGCGTATGAACTTATGTCAGGTCACTTTGGCTGCTTCGGACGACTGACAAAGCTATCCTCTGAAGAGATGTCTATAGCAGGAAAGAAAATACTGAATATCTATCCTAACGATCTGGAGACTTCATTTCCCGAAGAGCTCATCCAGTTTGCTGCTTTTGCGAATATTATGCTGACGAAGAGCCAGACGACGTTAGCGCTGAGCAATTTCTCTACAAATTTATCCACAATAAGCATGTGCTAGATATTTTCCCCAATGTGGAGGCAGTCCTGAGAATGTACCTGGCTGTAATGGTGAACAACTGCAGTGTTTTTTTTTTTTTTTGTTGAAATTGATTGAGAATCTCCTACGAACAAGCAGGACACAGGAGCGACTTGTGAATTTGACAGTCATGAGCATTGAGTTGGACATCCTACGCTCATTGGATTTTGATGATAGGAGAAGTTTCCATTAAAAAATCACGGAAAGCACCTGGACTAGACCAGATTTCTAGAAACTGTTCGTTCAATGAACAGTCTATACAAGTGCTGAATGGTGAGTGCCACCTGAGTTGTTTTTTTGTTTTTTTCTCGCTTCAGGATGATTGTTTTGTGTGATATGTTAGGAAGTGTTAGGTGCATTTCAGGGCTGCTCTGTTTTTTTCATTCAGGGCTAATAGATGTGGAGATTTTTCAGCAAGTATCGTTTTGACCTGATCTTTAATGACATCAATTTCTGAGTACAGTATCATGGGTCGTCGGGAGAGAGCCGTATCGTGCAAATGAGCATATCGTTGCGACAGTGCAAGGGTTAAAAATTTATTTTCATTTAGCACCATGCTAATTTGATGCTTGGGATGGGCTCCCCACCAAAACGGGCCCCAGGCCCCCCACATCCCAAATCCGGCACTGCCTGGGGCTGGATATGGAAACGTTCCTAAACTTATTTTGTGCTTAGAATTGACTACTTGTACATTTGTTCTCAGTGATACAACTACAAGACACTGCACAATCAAAACGGACTTGATTTTAAAGTGAAAAGAAGTATAAAAGAATCAGGTAGATGCTGGAGTTTCAGGACCGTTATATGGGCTTTGATAAAGTCTAGGTTAGTGGATCGCCTCGTTTCCAAGAAACCTTAGAGAGTGACTGAAAGATAATTTCGTTCTCAGATATTCGTTTAAAACAAAGAATGCAAAACCAAAACGATCTCTGGAATAACTTAATAGTTATGGAGACTTGTTCATCGTCAAAATTGGTTTCATAAACTATAGGTCAATTGTATACTACTCACTTCATGGTAGAGGCATCCCAGGCCAGATGCCGTGGACCAGAACATTTAAGGGTAGATGACACTGCAATATTGATGGTCCTACAGTCATTATTTGAGAAAAGAACCTGAGAAAGACCATCACTCCAACTGGTTCCTCTAATCAATAGACCATTTATAAATGCAACTCTTGACTGGGTCTTGCATATTTCTTAACTCGCCACAGTGTTAACAACCCGAATTTCACGTGGACTGAAACTGTACTGGTGAACCACATACATTCTCATGATTGTGTTGTGATTACTGCGATACTGTGTGTGTGTGGGGGGGGGGTGTACGCTTGCCTATGTGAGACTGCCTGCGTGCATGCCTGTATGCTTGCTTTTGCTTTTCTGGCTTAATGGCGTTCTGGTATAATGATGTTTAATGGACTTTTCATCTTAGTATGATTACCACCTCAGGTTATAGTGCATGATTGTTGGCAAGCTTTGTAGTTATTTTTGGTTGTGATTTTATAGTTTATTAGTGTACTTCATGCAGTGGAGTTTGTTTACAAGGTGGTTTAACTCATTGGTGCCCAGCGTACCTGTGTGAGGTATTGCACTGGAAGTGTGCTAAACGTACCGCTATCCGCCTACCGGATCACAGTCGCAAAGCTTATATGTCCCTACCCCGAGGTTGCCCCCTCCATAAACTTCTGAAAATGCCAGTTTCGTCCTATGATGACTGCTGAGGACACTGGGCGCCTGTGGGTTAATGCCTTCAGGCCAAGGGAGTCATACATTATTTTTGCTCTCTCCATAATGAACTTGTTCAGCTTAGGGGAGGCACTATAGATATATTTGGAAGCATTTTCTATTTTTCTGCCTCACTGGTTCATTCTGTACTGTTCCACGAGGAGCGTAGGGGCCTCAGGCTACGCTGCTCAGTCCACATATTTAATACGAGAGGGACCAGTCACTTTTCCCTGAGTGGTATCATTTATCTATCTATAGCCAGACTCCATAATCTCGTAAGGCATGGCCGTTTAACTTTGAGTTGGTTGTTTGCCGGGAAGGGGCACTAACCCTTCACCAGCTCATTTGTTCATATGTAGGGAACACATATGAGTTGGTTATATGGTTACCACCCAGCGTTGTAAATGGCTTCCTAGCTTACAAGAAACCATTAGGCTTGTCACTCATTGTAAAGCCAACTGATAAAGAACGAAGAGTGCTAAAATGTAACAGGAAAAATGGGAGAAATTGGATGATAGGAGGACAGACTCAAAAAAAGAATGATAAAAATGAAGGAAGCGCTACCGAGTGAGTCGATGATGATCGCCACCCACCTACCACCACCCCACCAAAACCACACGTCGGATTATGTGCCGCATCCACTTGCATCAGCTAATTTTTGTCACAGGATAACATAATCCCATTAGCTCCAGGATGGCTTTTATATATCACTCTATCCCCAGACGGTTTATTCGGAGTCGGCGGTGCACGACTCTGAGGTTGTCATTATCGTGCCCTGGCAGCCTGCCCCTCAACTGTGCTTCCGATTTCGTGTACAATATGTTAGGCTTGTGATTCGTTTATAATATGTTCGTGTATAATAATATTCGTGTATAATATATTCGTGTATAATAATATGATTCGTTTATAATATGGTAAGAAATCGTACGCGCTTTTGACAGGCAGGTTGCCAGGGTACGATAATTACAACCACAGAGTCGTGCGCCGCGACTATAGTTACTTTTGAAACTGGTTTGATACAGCCCCCTTCATTGAAGGAAAGTGATTCTGAGCTATATAAACCGTTTGAAGCTATCACGATATAATCTATAGTTAGATACCAAAGTTGTAGGTCACTTATGTGTTCTATTAAGCTTTCAGCATCATAAAGAATTCTTAGTGTGAGGCTGGTCGAATCCCCATTCCATTTGTACTGTACGAGTGTACGGATGCTGACAGTAATATCTTCCTAATTTTTAGTCGAACATAATGAAAATCTTACAGAATACTCTAAAACGTTTGTTGGGATCCGAAGTGGGCTTCGAAAGTCATTAATCATTATCCTGTAAGTTATCGTTAGGAATATCATGGTTAATAACACCTTCAATCAGACGACGTATTGCATGTTATACTTTTACCAGCGACAAACTATTATTTTACCATATGACTGACGTATTCAATTCCAGGGAGTAGATAATACATTCGTTAACGTCGTCTCTGCTTGACGGGTCTTGTAAGCTAAATAAAACCTAATTCTACTAATACCAAGTCGGTTCACTTTCCCTCAGGGCACAGGGAGGCGTGGCTTGTGTGTGGCGTCAGTTGGCTTAAGTAACAGAAAATGTACAAAAGGTCAGACTCAAATTAAACATTTATAATAAGGGAAAACGAAGAAAGGGAAGAAGGGCGGACTCGTTTAACCATATAACATAAAAGTAGGTTCCCTCACACCCTTACGCCTTCCCTCACACCCCCATACCTTCCCTCACACATTTCAGTCCCTTCCCTCACTTCGGACTGAAAATGTGTCATGATCTGGAGAGTGTAGCATACATCCACTCACCACCACGATCAGGAGCCAACTGAACTTGCGTTTCGTGCAAGCTGACGTCACTCCGATGCTCTGCCCCCTGCGCCAGCTTGGACCCGTTTTAGATGGAAGTGATCCGACTTGGTATTAGTAGACTTAGAATAAAACCATCTAATCGCTGTAAGAAATCGTAGCGCAGGGGTAAATGTCCTCAGTTGTACATTCGACATAAACATTCAGTGTTGCGTCGTCATTCTCTCTCTCTCTCTCTCTCTCTCTCTCTCTCCGTTTGAGGGCTGTTGATCAGAAATATATTTTTCTTTCTTTGGCTATTAATTCTAATCACCTCAGTCACATGGGCTGTTATATACAGTATTATAGTTTCACCGTTTCTGAACGAATATATTAAGCGCAGTAGATGATTTTCTAACTAAAGAGTTAAGACCATCTTCATAAACCCCTTCTAAGATCCTATATAATATAATTCTCTAGTGGCGTCAAAAATAAATAATTACGTCATTAGATTCATGGAGTTAACTGTGTGAATATTATATAGAATGACATGTGTGGCAGTTCATTGCAACTAACTCCAAGCGATGTTCGTTAGCTGAGAGTGAGTCATGGGACTCTGAAACCGTCAGCATAGTCCCTATGTCACTGGGAAACAAGGATGAATCACTGTGACACGGTGGCCACCTTGTGATGTAAGAGCAAATATTACCCCTTGCTCTGTTTCAGTGCTCAGAGTTACATATAATGGCATGGTACATGATGTTATGTAGGATAATGAATAGCTTTGGATATTTCGTAACATCTTCAAATTTTCGACCTTTTATGGGTCTTACATCTTTATAAGGTTTCGTACGTCACTGATAATGTTTCAAAATCGACATATAGTAATTTGTATCAGTGATACAGGCAACAGAAGGAAGAGAAACTGCATTATGAATCGCAATGAAAAAGGTGCTGCAAAGCCTGCTGTGGCAGTTATACAGCTCATAGTCTGCAGTTTATTGATGCCTCATAGTTTCTACTGACCCCGTACCCGGACCACTGGCTGGTGGAAAGTTACAGTACTGCCAGAGTTTTACTGTGGATTGAACATAGTGTTCCAATTCATTGTTAAGGTGGCTGTTTGAAGCTTTGTTAGACTACATAAGAGGTAGTTCATGCTGACTCAGTAACTTGGAACATATATTTATGGTAGCTTAAAGCTTTCCGAGAATACACGAAATGCAGGACATGATGACACTAACTCGTTTAATCTTGCAAAACGTGGAACTGCTACCTTAATACCAGACGATAGGATTTTCTTCAGTGTTATACGCTGGCTGCGACCTCTGTCCAGCTAAAAAAAAAATAAAAAAAAAATAAAAAAATAAAATGTGAGCAGATACTATTGATTAGGACCGCATTATCACGATCAAACATTCACCGACACTTCCCGGTCGAGATTGGCGATGTAAGATGTTGCATGACAAATCTGTACTGTACATGGGTTAGGTTTCGGAACAGATCAGTGTGAGAAATGAAGGCTGGAGTCCTAACGCGGCAATGAGAAAAAGGGAAAGTAAGGCGCAGGATTGGTAGGTGATTGTTGGTGAACGTTTGTTTGTGATAATATCGGTGCTGGCAATAACACTGCTCCACTTTGTAATCGAACAGTACTAAGATACATATTAATGAAACAAAAGCATTCGAGGGTCTAATGCTAATCGCCAGCCACAATGTATTATTGGCTAAGATAGAACACCTTTTTATGCATAATAGTTTGTCACATCTATTTTAAGCACCCTTTTTGTCCTTTGGGAAAAAATGAAACCGTAAGTTAGTTCCAGTTCGTCGGTTATTCCCATAAACAACACAGCGGTGTCCACGGTTTGGAGCCATGTTTGTTTGTACAGTCACTCATAAAAGAAAAGACCCCCCCCCCCTGCTTTAGAGGCAATATAACTCGGGGTATTCAGTGTTGGTAACAGTGTATTTGACGTCAGCCATATGGGGGGATGAGGAGGGGTGTTTGAGAGGAGGGCGGAGTTAATCTGCACGAAACACTGCTTCAATCCACATTTCGAATCAAACATACATTACATCTGATTTGTTATGTTGTCCTTCACACAAAATTAAATTTATGCTACAAGAACAAAGAACTTTCAGGTGATAACACAATCCCATACCCGAAACATTTATGCATTAATGCCGCACACCTTCATAAATCCCACCCTCTCATTCTCATCCTCACCCACTCTCACTTTACTCTCATCTTCACTCTCTCTCACTTTACTCTCATCTTCACTCTCTCTCACACTCTCACCCTAACTGTCACTGTCACTACCACTATCACCGTCACTCTCTCTCTCTCTCTCTCTCTCTCTCTGGTCCGTTTAGCCGACGAAGCACAGTACTGCCATCACACACATGATCACACATTAATGAGGTGTGTGGCCACTGCAAATGTGCAGTAAAACTGTCAATCATATAAAGATAAACCTGGTTCTTAATAAGTTGATAAGGTATCACTTTAATCTATCCCAGACATTGTTTGAAACCAGATATTGGGAAGGGAGGATTAGAAGGCACGGAGTGGTTTGTGGCAACCATGTCTGTTATCAGATTCTAGGTTGTTGGATTCTGGGTTATCATATTCAAGGTTTTATTTATAATGGCAGGCTACCTTGGTTATAGATATACCATTATAATGGATAACCACATAATACTCAGTGTAATCTATAATTGTGTGTGTGTGTGTGTGTGTGTGTGTGTGTGTGTGTGTGTGTACTGGGGGGGGGGATTTCCGAGCCGTGGAGGAATGTTGAGGAATACAGGAATGCAGTATACTCTCGACTTAAGTCATCCCTTTTACTGTATTGGTAAAGTCGTTCATTCTTTATAATTAATAGTTCACTGTTCCGTATAGTATACTATATGGTGCAGTTTATGGCTCTATAACACTTGTCATATTTTTATTTCATTATTTCCTCATAGTGTGTTATTACTGGACTTGTGTATAAATAACCGAGTAATACCTACCATATAAAGAGTGCCAAATAGTGACACACACACACACACACACACACACACACACACACACACACACACACAATTATAGATTACACTGAGTATTATGTGGTTATACATTATAATGGTATATCTATAACCAAGGTAGCCTGCCATTATAAATAAAACCTTGAATCTGATAACCCAGAATCCAACAACCTAGAATCTGATAACAGACATGGTTGCCACGAACCACTCCGTGCCTTCTAATCCTCCCTTCCCAATATCTGGTTTCAAACAATGTCTGGGATAGATTAAAGTGATACCATATCAACTTATTAAGAACCAGGTTTATCCTTATATGATTGACAGTTTTACTGCACATCTGCGCTGGCCACACACCTCATTAATGTGTGATCATGTGTGTAATGGCAGTACTGTGCTTCGTCGGCTAAACGGACCAGAGAGAGATAGATAGATAGATAGATAGATAGAGAGAGAGAGAGAGAGAGAGAGAGAGAGAGAGAGAGAGTGACGGTGATAGTGGTAGTGACAGTGACAGTTAGGGTGAGAGTGCGAGTGAGGCTGAAAGTGTGAGAGTGTGAGAGAGAGTGAAGATGAGAGTAAAGTGAGAGTGGGTGAGGATGAGAATGAGAGGGTGGGATTTATGAAGGTGTGCGGCATTAATGCATAAATGTTTCGGGTATGGGATTGTGTTATCACCTGAAAGTTCTTTGTTCTTGTAGCATAAATTTAATTTTGTGTGAAGGACAACATAACAAATGAAATATAATGTAAGTTTGATTCGAAATGTGGATTGAAGCAGTGTTTCGTGCAGATTAACTCCACCCTCCTCTCAAACACCCCTCCTCATCCCCCCAATATGGCTGACGTCAAATACACTGTTACCAACACTGAATACCCCGAGTTATATTGCCTCTAACGCAGGGGGGGTCTTTTCTTTTATGAGTGACTGTACCTCCTCTTCCCCTCGCATCCCACCTGTCTGCTTATGTAAACAAACAGACGACACACTGACGATCACTATGCCATCTGTTGACCAAGCCAGCTCCTTACACTGATCTTGTGTTCGCCCGTATGAGTTAATGTTCCAAATCCTTTCTCCTCCGTGAGTGAAGCCACACCACACCACACCACACCTTATAATCCACCACACCACACCTAACCAGTCTGTGATATCACACCTGACGAAATCACCTTTCCACACCACACTATACCAAGACCATTAACTAAAATGCCATGAATTTTCCGCATGCAGCTCTTTATCGTTTTCCGTATATATACTGTGTTCATAACCATCTTTATAATTATCCATTCAGAAATATATCTTGAGAAAAAAGACGTTATGGAGTTATGCACTCTAATTGTGAAATACACCGTTCGTCCAAATATGTTTGCACTAAAATGTAATTAAACATAGAAACTCTTACAGCAGCAACGCACATCCTGGGTGACTGGCGACTTAGGCAATGGTAATTATTAGTCGGGTGTACAGTACAATTTTGGACACGAATATCGCTCCACATTGTCATCCAACAATAGTGTGTGCGCGCGTGCGCTGTACAGGCGCATTATGAAATCAGTCAGTTAGTGAAATGGGTGTAAATTGGGTTGGGTTAATTTAGGTTAGGTTAATTTAGGCTGCGCCTAAGTTGGGCTGCGATACACTAGGTTAAGTTTGTGTTAAGTTAGGTTAGGTTGACTTAAATAAGATTTACGATAAGCCTATATTAACTTACCTAACAAAACTTAGCTTGAATCTAAATTAACTTTACCTTTACCTCGATTATTCCAGCCTAACCTAACCTCAGCCTAAATTAGCCTAACGTTAACAAACCCAACCCGTTTTACACTCATTTCACGAACTGACTAGGAATTTCACGAATATTACACTGTCACACACACACACACACACACACACACACACACACACACACTTCATATCTAGCTGAAGCAGAACGAAAAGTAAAAATAAGTATACTCAGGAAAGACCCGATGTCACTGCAAAACAGCATCGCTCTATGGTTGTTTTCGGGAACCTCGCCAGCAGGAATGAAAGAGGCAGAGAACGGGTCCATGGAGAGGGTGACAGGGAGGGGGTAGGGGGAGGGGGTAAAGAAGAATGGTATGGGATGGGTGGGGTAAGGGAGAAGGGTATGGGATGGGGTAAGGGAGAAGGGTATGGGATGGGGTGGGGTAAGGGAGAAGGGTATGGGAGGGGGTAAGGGAGAAGGGTATGGGATGGGGTGGGGTAAGGGAGAAGGGTATGGGATGGGGTAAGGGAGAAGGGTATGGGATGGGGTAAGGGAGAAGGGTATGGGATGGGGTGGGGTAAGGGAGAAGGGTATGGGAGGGGGAAAGGGAGAAGGGTATGGGATGGGGTGGGGTAAGGGAGAAGGGTATGGGAGGGGGTAAGGGAGAAGGGTATGGGATGGGGTAAGGGAGAAGGGTATGGGATGGGGTGGGGTAAGGGAGGAGGGTATGGGAGGGGGTAAGGGAGAAGGGTATGGGAGGGGGTAAGGGAGAAGGGTATGGGATGGGGTGGGGTAAGGGAGAAGGGTATGGGAGGGGGTAAGGGAGAAGGGTATGGGAGGGGGTAAGGGAGAAGGGTATGGGATGGGGTGGGGTAAGGGAGAAGGGTATGGGAGGGGGTAAGGGAGAAGGGTATGGGAGGGGGTAAGGGAGAAGGGTATGGGATGGGGTGGGGTAAGGGAGAAGGGTATGGGAGGGGGTAAGGGAGAAAGGTATGGGATGGGATGGAGTAAGGAAAAAGGGTATGGGATGGGATGGGGTAAGGGAGAAGGGTATGGGATGGGGTAAGGGAGAAGGGTATGGGATGGGGTAAGGGAGAAGGGTATGGGATGGGGTAGGGGAGAAGGGTATGGGATGGGATGGGGTAACGGAGAAGGGTATGGGTTAGGATGGGGTAAGGGGGAAGGGTATGGGATGGGATGGGGTAAGGGAGAAGGATATGGGATGGGATGGGGTAATGGAGAAGGGTATGGGGTAGTATGAGGTAAGAGAGAAGGTTATGGGATGGGGTAAGGGAGAAGGTTATGGGATGGGGTAAGGGAGAAGGTTATGGGATGGGGTAAGGGAGAAGGGTATGGGATGGGGTAAGGGAGAAGGGTATGGGATGGGGTCAGGGAGAAGGGTATGGGATGGGTTCTGGTAAGGGAGAAGGGTATGGGGTAGGATGAGGTAAGGGAGAAGAGTATGGGATGGGATGGGGTAAGGGAGAAGGGTATGGGATGGGGTAAGGGAGAAGGGTATGGGATGGGGAAGAGAGAAGGGTATGGGATGGGATGGGGAAGGGAGAAGGGTATGGGATGGGGTATGGGAGAAGGGTATGGGATGGGGTAAGGGAGAAGGGTATGGGATGGGGTAAAGGAGAAGGGTATGGGATGGGATGGGGTAAGGGAGAAGGGTATGGGATGGGGAAGGGAGAAGGGTATGGGATGAGATGGGGAAGGGAGAAGGGTATGGGATGGGGTATGGGAGAAGGGTATGGGATGGGGTAAGGGAGAAGGGTATGGGATGGGGTAAGGGAGAAGGGTATGGGATGGGATGGGGTAAGGGAGAAGGGTATGGGATGGGATGGGGTAAGGGAGAAGGGTATGGGATGGGATGGGGTAAGGGAGAAGGGTATGTGATGGGGAAGGGAGAAGGGTATGGGATGGGATGGGGAAAGGAGAAGGGTATGGGATGGGATGGGGTAAGGGAGAAGGGTATGGGATGGGATGGGGTAAGGGAGAAGGGTATGAGATGGGATGGGGTAAGGTAGAAGGGTTTGGGTTGGGATGGGGCAAGGACGATGAGTATGGGGTGAGATAGGGTAAGGGAGATGGGTATGGGACGGAGTAAAGGAGATGGGTATGGGATGGGATGGAGAACTGAACGCTCCATTCGAACAAAACCCATGAAGGAAATATCACTTTAACCCACGTGTCCGAGAGAGGGAGAGAGAGAGAGAGAAAGAGAGAGAGAGAGAGAGAGAGAGAGAGAGAGAGAGAGAGAGAGAGAGAGAGAGAGAGGAGAGAGAGAGAATATTGTCATCGTAGGTTCACTGGTTTAAGTCTGGAGATAAACTGTTTCAAGGAGAAACCTAAAACAATCACAAATACACTAATAGGGCCAGTACACGGCTCTCGGATGTACAGTAGTTGGAGTTGCTTGACAAAAAACAAAGAAAGTGTAAACTCTACATTTGTTGCTGACGAACGCACCTTATCCAGTGCCAACATTTATCAGAGATCGAGTTCAAAATCTAGGGGCGGGGGGGGGGGGATTCTACATAGCAGAAACTTTCATCCGAAATTTTATTGTTTTTCTCATATTTCTCTTTAATATTCACTCTTGGTTAACGTGAAGTATTTGGTAGTTTCCTAGATAATGACGAAATTAAAAACAAGTATTCTCATTCGCTGCTTAGCTCAAGATGGTTTGTCTGGAGTGTAGGACGCTTACAGGATTAGCTGTTTTATTTTTTTCACCCACACAGCTACCAAACTGATTCCAATAATAATTTCGTTCCTTTAATCCTTTCGTAATTTTAAAAATTTACTGAGAGTCTTTGTGAATACCCCACCAAGGGTCACATTAAAAAAAAAAAAAAAAAATAAGCCTGATAAGTGACTGCAAAAATATGATTCTCCAAAAATTGTAATAATATAAGAGATTTTTTTTTTTTTGTAGAGTTTTCTTACTGATAATCATCCTGACTGTAAAATCTGGTAGCTGAATGAAGGAAGACTAATGTGTACAAGGAATCATACACAATGTGTTTTGGGGAAAGTTTATGAACACTGATGATGATGATAATATAAACACTGCTCATGGATGCACAGAGACAAGTGAATGGATTAAGAGTTGTATTTTAAGTGGCTTTGAGGATTTCATGACACATCGCTCATTTCAAATTAATCTGCGCATTACTGTACATTTCCGTATCCTCTTGCATGTTTTTATCCAAACTACAATGATATGAAAACGATATAGCTAACACGTAAAGAAAGGAATGTTCAGGTTTAATTTAGGAAAAAATCGTCAAGGAAGAGGTGCCATGAGTCCCTCTGAGCTATCTAGAATACAGGAAGACAGCTTAGGCGTGGCATAGCAGCAGTGGTGGTCATAATCTTTTATAGATATGGTTATTGTTGGTGGGCACGAGAGGAGTGACAGCAGTGTGACTCTCTCTCTCTCTCTCTCTCTCTGCGTTACTCTCAGCAAAGTCACTTTGCAGGTGTAAATGAAACTGTGGAGCATACGAGTACACTGTTTTGTTGTTAGTCCCTTGCGTATTACTGTAATAATAATAATAATAATAATAATAATAATAATAATAATAACAACACCACCAACAACAACAATAACAGTACTACTACTAGCTACTACTACTACTACTACTATCAATTCATTACTACTACTACTACTACTACTGCTACAACTACTATTATTATTATTACTCGTTTAAAGGCTTCCTTCGGCGGCCTCCGCTCGATGTCAAGTCAGTTCCTACTTCCAGTCGAAAGGTAACAGAAATTTTAATTACTCACGCCGTGAGCGAGACGAAGCGAGGAATTTTCCCTTATTTTTATCCTACTGGGACACCCGTTGAGAGGAGAGAGAGAGAGAGAGAGAGAGAGAGAAACAAACAAACCAGACAGACAGAGAGACAGCCTGACAGAGAGACAGGGACAGAGTCATGGTAGTAGTGTTTGCCATTATACGAAATTATACTACAGCATTATAGTATACAATTTTAGGAGTATAAGGAGGGAGGAAGGAGAGGCGAGAGTGATAATACAACAAACACCTCACTCTTCTCTCTTCTGTCATGCTGGTAATTTCAATGCCGGACCAATGAAAAATCCATATCCTCCACTAAAAGCAAATACCAAGTCTGAAGCAAAAGGCCAGAAACGAGTCATATCTTGGGAACCGAATTGGACTGGAAATTGTTTTATTCTTCAAGTTAGAGCATTTTGACTGTACTTTGCTCTAACAAATTGCACTACGTTGTGCCGTTTTTGCTGTTACGGTAAAAAAAGAATACAAAAATCGGATCATTATAAAATATAGGCTATTATTATTATTATTGTTATTATTATTATTATTATTATTATCATTATTTTTATTGTTGTTGTTGTTGCAGTTGTTTTTTTACTTACATTTACCACAGTCAGTCCCCCATTTGTCGTGATGATGCATGATGATTGTTGATGATGGTGATAGACTGATGGTAGATTATAAGCAGTCTACAGGGTAGTACATAGATTACGTAATTCAGATTTCGCGTTTTACAGTGACGACTCAGTGTTACCTGTTTCTGCCCTTTAAGTATCGTGTCCTGAGAGGCAACCTACACACACACACACACACACACACACACACACACACACACACACACACAAAATGCACTCTTCGATTACTTATCAGTGGTTTCGGACTCACCAAATTCCGAGACCACCAGTCTCTCTCTCTCAACATTTCATTTTTTCTCTTCTTAATTTTCATCCTTTACATCTCCCTCTTCCCCATACACAGTATCTCTCTCTCTCTCTCTCTCTCTCTCTCTCTCTCTCTCTCTCTCTCTCGTGTCTTCTCTCCCTTCCTTCTCCATCTTACTGTCAGTCTCCCGTTAACTAATTTCTCTTGTTTCTTCCGTCTCCCTCGTTCTCTTCCCTTTTTTCTATTCTTTTTCTTCCTATTCGTCTCCTTTTCCTCTTATTCTTTCCCTTAATTTTCCCTCTCCCTCCCTTTTTTCCCCTCTTCCTCTTGATGTTCCCCAATACTACCCCACACAGACCTTCCTTTCTTGATTGCCTCCTCTCCTCCCTCACAGCTGATTGCGCCACATTTCACAAGAAAAATGTGGTATCTTGGTATCCATGTGCGCGTAGGCTGGAGTCCCCAGGAGCCAGCTGAAGGTTTTGCGATCACAACATGATACGAAGGGACCCAGAATGGTCATTTACCCTTAACCCCTTCACTACATAAGGGTGAATGTCGCGGTAGGTTATTTTTTCCTTCAAGTCTCCATCTTCAGTACTGTGCCGTCTTTAATATATTCCTACTTTCTTCAGACTATTTTATTCAGTTGGGAAAACTTTACAATGGATGTAATGAAGCCCAGGATGTATCTAATGACAAAAGGTCTGTCAACAACAACAACAACAACAACAACAACAAAATCTGATGGTACTCAGGGAAAAAAAAGATATCCTAGAACTGAAAAGGTCAGTCTTCAGCACAGTGACGAATATTGTACTTTTTGTACCCACCGCCATTCGTCATCCAGCTTAGGATAGACCCCCTCCCATCCTTTCCCCTCGAAATATAGATGTTTAAAACTATGTGTTCTGTATCTACTTCAAGACGATAGTGACAGGCCGGTACATGCCTTATTCCTGATGCCCTAGGACGATGTTATTTCGCTCTGAAGACATCCCTTAGTAGTGAACGGTGGAAGAAAATATACAATTGCATGACTTATATATTATTTGCTGCTAAGTGATAGCGCGTGCTGTAACTTAGTCTTGATATTTTTAGACTATTTGATTCAGGTGAAGGCAGATTTTACTGTTGCTGTTGTTGTTGCTCAACCCCGGTCCGTCTGATTGATCAGACCCGTCGACCGTAGATAAGCAACATTCCCTGTGGGGTTGACCCGTAGATTCCTTACATCGTTTATGGTGTGTCTGTGTCAGAGTGTGGCATGTGCTGTGTGCTGCTCCATAATATGTCAAGTTGTGTGGGTCTGTTCTACAAGGTGGATACGTGTCATCTGTAATTACACCCAACCCAAATCTAAGCTGGTAGCTGAGGAGGGTGAATGATATCCTACGTTAAGTCGAGCTAGGTGAACTTGATCATCTCTCTTCAAAGACATCTCCATTGAGTGGATGACAGGAGGGGTGGTTTTGAAATACAGCATTAATGATCGAGGAGCTGTATTGCCCAGCGTGTGAAGTGAGCATACATGAGTTTCCTCATTGTTAATGCTGGAATGTCTGGAGGCGGGATATTGTCGTAGACACAGAGGGTTTGATAATGTTTGTGTGGTGATTATTTGATCTACCTATGAGTGTTGAGTGTCTGTCATGCAGTGACAGGGATGTTGTGTATAGGCACAGGTTGCTACATAGAACTTTGTGCCCCGCATATCAAGGTAGTCTTTGACAGGGATAATTTTGGACAGATTTTACTGTTGTTACTCCATTTACTGCTGTTGCCATTGTTATTGTTGCTGATAATGATGATGTTGTATCACAAGACTAATATGAATGTGTGAACCGGGTAGACGGCAGGGTGAATCTTCCATTTCATGCAGTCCGCCATACTCCTTTTGGATGATAGGGATGGAGCTGAGGTGAGTTTACAAAATCAGGCAGCGGGGTCGCTCATGCACATCGGTACCATCATGGGAAGGCGTCACGTCTCAGTACCCACATGTTATTCAAATAATGGACAATGTCTCGTAGTAAAAGGAGTTAAACAGCCCATATCCTTATATAGCCAGTCCAATTAAGGCAGTAAAATCTTTCTCCAGCTAAAAGAAATCGCCACGATTTACAGTGGTTAACAGTACGTGGTAATCATAGGGGCATTTGTCTTCTTAGTATAATAGGAAAAGTGTATGGTAGGATACTTATTGACAGAGTTAGAGAAAGAACAGAGAAATTAGTTGAAGAAGAACAGGGAGGCTTTAGGAAGGGAAGAGGTTGTGTAGATCAGATATTCATTCTTAGATCTTTAGTGGAAAAGTTTCTAGAGAAGGGAAAGAAGTTGTATGCGGCTTTCATGGATTTGGAGAAACCATATGACAGGGTGGATAGACAAGGATTGTGGAAAGTGTTAAGAATATATGGAGTAGATGGGAAGTTGTTGAATGCTGTGAAGAGTATGTACGATGGTGCGAAGGCTGCAGTGCGTGTGGATGGTGAACTAAGTGAATTTTTCTCTTTGAAGGTTGGGTTGAAACAGGGATGTGTCATGTCTCCATGGTTGTTCAATCTGTAAATGGATGGGGTAATAAAAGAGGTACAAGGTAGGGTAGTGGATGTTGGAGTGGCCCTGGTGAGAGAGGATAGTGTTTGGAAACTCCCTGTACTGTTGTTTGCAGATGATACTGTGTTGTTGAGTGAAGACGAAGGGGAGCTGCAAGGCTTGGTGGATGAGTTTGAGAGAGTGTGTAAGAAACGGAATCTAAAGGTGAATGTAGGGAAGAGTAAAGTGATGGTCTTTGAGAGAGGTGAAGTCAGTGAATGTACAGCGAGGTTGGATGGTGAGGAATTGGAATATGTGAGTAGTGTGATGAGTGAGGATGGAGGTTTGGAGGGTGAAGTGCTTGAAAGGGTACAGCAGGGAAGAAAGGTTGCTGGTTCTTTGAAAGCAGTGATAAGAAACAGGGAAGTGAGCAGGGAAGTGAAAAAGTTACTACATGACAGTATTGTGATACCAACTCTAACGTACGGAAGTGAAGCTTGGACGTTGTTGGAAGGACACAAGTCAAGAGTGAGAGCAGTGGATATGAGTTATTTAAGAGGAGCCTGTGGAGTCACATGGAGAGACAGGCTGACGAATGAGGATATACAGGAGCGTTGTGGTGTTGATGTGGATGTGATAGGAAGCGTTATGAGGAACACACTGAGGTGGTTTGGCCATGTGGAGAGGATGGAGGGTGAAAGACTGACGAAGAGAGTGTATGTGAGTGAGGTGGAGGGGGAAAGAGGGAGGGGGAGGCCGAGGATGAGATGGAGGGATGGGGTGGAGAGGTATATGAGAGAGGGGGGTGTGAGTTGGGAGCAGGGCAGTAAAATGGCGAGGGACAGGGCGACTTGGAGGCGATTTGTTTGTGGCCACCCCAAACGGGATTGAGGCGTCTGGCAATAGATAGATAGATAGAACAGTACGTTTGTGGACTGAAGAAATTAATGCCAAATAATGACACAGAATTTCCTATAAAGCGACCATCATCATCATCATCAACATCGTCATCACCAACATCGTGATCATCATGATCATCATCATCATCATCACCATCATCGTAACCCTCTATTCCACTACCAGACAGGGTAGGAGGAGTAAAAAAAGAGCAAAGTACAGAAGCTGGAAAACTACTAGAATATCTACTGCACAGTTCATCTACCTTGATATGATGGAGTTTTGATACGTTTGAATATTACATTCTGCGACGAACACCATATTCGGGTGTTAATCTCTTGTTTCAGTTTATCTTTCGAAATGGAGAGGTTAATGTGGACTGAGTATAGTACAGTGAGCAACATATTCATTCATTCATTATTCAGTCCTTCGAAATTCCTGGCTCCACGTCACAATTCAAGTGGGCAACATAAATCTGCGCTACTATCTGCCTGTGATATGGAGAATAAATAATAAAGGATGGTCAATGCATTGCATCCCCTGCAATTCCCCTGTGATGTAGGAACGACTTACGTCACAGTTGTTTGTGTGGGAGTAGGCTAACCCCTGCGTGTTGAACTGACGTAGTAGAGATAGTTTACCATTATTCCTATGCATACACAAACGATTAGCATCTTCTCTTGATTTGTGCAGTGTATGAAATGGTGGAACTAACTAAGCACCATCGCAACCAATGAGAATTGGCAAGGGGGACGCAAAACACGGATCACCTGAATTACCAGGCATGGCAGTGACCAGTGACCCAAACTAATGGTTATTCATTGCCAAATCCGTTGTCATCATTAAAGAAAATGTTAACAACTCAGGGTAAACGGACTTCCTCCCAACATAGCACAAACTTTCCTAAGTTGGTAGGAATCATTACAGACTTTTTACTAGACTACTCTACCAATCTTTCCAGGCTTCTGAGATTTATTTTAGTTGCCACCTTGTGTTGCGCATTATTTCTGCCACCACCTAACGTACTGCATTTAGCTTTAGGGATTTGTGTGTGTGTGTGTGTGTGTGTGTGTGTGTGTGTGTGTGTGTGTGTGTGTGTGTGTGTGTGCTCCAAATTCATCGGCTAGCGACCGCCCCAACACTCAGTGCATTTTCACAGAGGACTGAGCAGAAATAGCTGCCATCCATTTTGGCAGAGTTGAACCCTAAAACTACGGAGGACGACTTGTCGTTTTTACAGAGACCAGCGCGAACGGTTGCCACTGGTAAACCTCACTAAGACCGAATGTTAACCCCTTCAGTCTGATAACGGCCATGTTTTGTTACCTTGAAAGCATATGATTTTTCTTTTTAATCTGTGAACAATATCACGTTGTGAAGGGACGAAAAACGCCTGTTTTTAGCCTTGTTGTAAACGGTTCCGCAAAATTAACAAGTGTTTTGTAGGTAGCAAAAATGTCTATAAACAAGAAGCGGTGCCAAGGCACTGCTAACCAGTCCCTGGCAGTCATTTTAATGCTGACGTACAAACACAGCAAGATATTTAGTCAGAGATATAACATATAGAATTTGGAGTAAATCGGGTGAAAATTGACGATTTTATACCCATTTGAAATTTTCGGCCCGACCTACTTGACTTTGACCCCCCTATAGCTAACTGGGGGGGGTGACCCCCCTGATATAATGAGGCATGCTGTAGGACGCAGATTTGAAAGATCCACCTTTAGGTGTTGGTTTCATGTCGATATGACGAATTTTAAAGGAGTTATGACGAAAAAACGATTTTTACCCATCCCCGTTTCTTTACATTTTGGGGGCCTACAGCCTGGTCCTTCGCCCAACTTAGCCTGGAATTTTATCAGCTGATGAGAAGGTCATAGTCCATCATCTATGTAATTTTAGTCAAAATCGCACAGGTAGTTTTCACATAAAGTTGTTAACAGACAGACAGACAGACAATCCAACGAGCAAACAAACAGACAAACCGAGTGAAAACAATACCCGTTCCCAAGCTCCTCCGGGGCGGGGACGGGTAACTAGTATCACAAGGTTGAATGTTTTTTTTTTTCCAAAGACCTCGTCACTGCCTGGCGTTCCCCAGGGTTAATCATATTATTTATAAACTGTTACGATATAATATTTAAAAGGATACATTAGTAGTGAAGGGCTATTTCCTACAATTTTAGAAATTTCAGAATGATTACCTGCATTACCTGTGAGTCCATGATTGATGGAAACATAATCTGAGTTCAGATAAGAGTTTTAATATTCACTTAGCTCACTGAATACAAAATCTGTTTAACTATCTGTCTGTCCATAGGCCTATGCCCATCTATAGATTGGTCTATCTATTTTTATTGATCCGCATATCTGTCCATCTGCCTGTACAATATATAGCCAAATTTCTTAATACAGCAAAAGATAGACTGGGGAACTTAATAACTGGATGAGGAGGACACTAGAATCCGTAAGAATTCAAAATCATTATCGGTTTCATTAATAAACGTGTTTTAAATGGTTTCCAAATTCTGTTGCAGGAACTGCTCTAAGCGTGTGATTATAGTAGCACAATACAGTAAAGGTCCTCTCATTTGGCATCTTCGGGACCAATCAGGTGTCGAAAGAGCAGAAATTGCCAAATGACTGGAAAAACCTGCCAAAAAGTTTCTAGCATTCATGGTCAGTCATCCCAATGCAATCACAATGTCTAGCAAGTGTTACTGGTCAACCCTTAAGTACTAAATCGGGTTTCTGTTTCTTAAGGTCGCATACAGGTATAGGAGAAGAGCTCACACCAAAATCTTTTTTTTCTAGGAACACCCACCTCCAATTTTTTCAGTAATTCAATCTTCTTGGTGATACTCAGCACCTTATGGGTGCTTTTTGTCACAACACCAGTAGGCTTTCCACTAGTAGAGGCCGTAGTGCAACACAAGAATGAGACTATCTATCTATCTATCTATTGCCAGACGCCATAATCCCGTACGGGGTGGCCATTTGACTCTGAGTTATTTGTTTAACAGGGAGGGGCACTAACCCTCCACCAACCCACTTGACACGTAGGGAGCACGTATGGTTTGGTTATATGGTTACCATCCAGTGTTGCACGGCTGGATTAAGCATGTGGGAGGCCCGGGGCCCGCTTGGAAGGGAGGCCCCCTTTCCAACTCCCCCAATGGCATACACCACAGAATGAGACGATGACCATAAAATAGCATGACAAGGTTTCCAAACTTTTGAAAGGTCCAGTTCACAAAGCCAGACAGAGTCAGCCCGACAGCGCATGCAGTGTTGGCAAGCAGAATTCTTCAAAAAACTTTCGTGCTAAATTGGACTTCAAAACGCGCTAGATATAGTAGAAAACAGAATATTTATTGGCGCAAAATTATTATGAAAAACACTAGATCTAGCACCAGCAGCACCAAATTGGCCGATCAGCTCATCATATGTGACGGAAGAGTGAACTTTCGTAATGGGACTATTTATTAAAACCGCCGAAAGACCGGAAATACTATGTGACCAGCTGCCAAATGAGAGGACTTTTACTGTAGTAATACTGTATGGTCAAGATGTAATTCCATATAACCCAGATTATAAATACTTTGGTACTGTATTTGGTTGTAACTGCTATGGTATCCTGATAATCACTATCCCAAAGAATTTTCCTCAACGACCTCAGATACCATGAATTTTCTGTACAGTGACTGGAAGCGAATATTTCCATACCACAGTACACCTCTCTACACCATTTGTTTTTCCTTCTTCCATTCTGTTATTTAAAAAAAAAAAAAATGAAAAAGGCCCAAGCTGAGGTGAATGAATTCTGTCCAAGTAAGTCTCAATAAAAGTACGGTAATGTTGGAATTACTAAATATGTTCTATTTAGCAACATAAGTCTATCTCCTACCTTGTTATCAGCCAGCAAGATACCTACGCAAGTTTGAATGCACAGCAAGAAAGGCACAATAACTTTTACAGTACGGATGGCACTAAATTAATACATGCAATAAAATAAATGCTACATCATTAAACATGAGAAACCGTGTAGTAATACAAATATATCAATAAACAATAAACCATGCCCACAGATTAACCTGTTTACTAAAATTATGCCAGTATTTATCATCTTTCCCCCACCCCTCAACTTCAGTCCCCCTTTAAAAAATTTATTAACTCTTCTTCCAGCTGTCTGCCATCTCTGTCACTGCCATAGCAGCAAGACGTACATCTTCCAGTGTGCCCCTGAATTGCTCAAAGAGTTCTTTCTTTGCTGCCTCTTTTGCCCTCAACTTGTGTAGTGTTGCCTCCTTCACTTCCTGGCAAGCCCTTACCTTTGCCTTCATTAATTTTAATTTTTTTCGGTGCACCTCCATTACCATCTCATACTCAGCCTTATGAAGGTCAGTTGCCGCCTTGTAGGCATTCAGTGGCGTGCCCTCAAATTTATGGTGCCTCTTCTTCCGGCACTGGGATGCTGTTGGAGGCTGAGGACACGGTGAGCCTAATCTTGTAGGTGGGGCTGGTGGCAAGAGTGATGAAGTGAACATAGAGGAAAGTGATGGGTTTGGTAGGGAGAGAGGTGTAGAGGGCTTGAAGAATGATGTAACTAGTGGAGATAGGGGCGTAGTACGCCTTGAATGTGATGAAGCTGGCCTGGAAGAGTGATGAAGATGGTTTTGAGAGAGGGTTAATTTCAGTGGACAATGAGGTGGTTCCTGGCACCACCTGTATGCCAACATTCAGTTGCTCTTCTGAGGTAATGGTGACTGTTTCCCATGACACTTCGTTTCCCTCCAGGTCACAACTGATAAGTTCAGCAACATGTTTGTCTTGCTGACCTGTATTGACAAATAGTATATACTGATTTTAAAATCACCTCTCTCTCTCTCTCTCTCTCTCTCTCTCTCTCTCTCTCTCTCTCTCTCTCCCCTGTACTACAGCAGTGGTAGCAGTAGTAGTAATAGTGGTATGGTAGCTAGTAGTAAGGTAACCCCGGTCTTCCTAGCCAAGCAGACCCATAAACTGCAGGCAGGCAATCATCCCAGCAGGACTGTCCCATACACCAAATCAATATTCCCCTTACAGTGGACAGCATATTGCCACAGCAAAGAGTGGGGAAGAGTGTGAAGGTATGGTTCCAGGAAGAAGCTGCAAATGCATATCAGTATCTCCATCTAGTTAACCTGCACCACAATATATATATATATATATATATATATATATATATATATATATATATATATATATATATATATATATATATATATATATATATGAGTACATACAATAGTATACTATGTACAGTACTGCATTACGTACTGTATCATTAGTCTTGTTTTTGTATGCTTAGTTTTCATCTTTTACTGAAGGTAAAGTACTTAGTATAGAGGGTCAAGATGGAGAGAATCACAATAACCTGCACAAAGCAGAATGTTGTGCGAGATATGCAATATCCAGCATTTTGCTTTAACCGGCGTAGGGCTTAGTTGAATTACAACTGATTAATGAGAGAGAGAGAGAGAGAGAGAGAGAGAGAGAGAGAGAGAGAGAGAGAGACAGATAGACAGACACACAGACAGAGAGTTATATGAGTACCTTTGATGCATGGTTATAGTCTCAGCTCCCTTGTTATCCCTAAAAAGAAGGATGGTGGACAGCAGAATGGCAACACTAGCCATCATTTCCTTCAAATTCATGGCCAGATGAATCTGAGGCAATAACATTTTGAAAGCATATCACAATCCTTTGATATCTTTGTCTGTAAACAAGTTACTGGTATGCAAAAGTGGGTTACAAATTATAAACTTTGAAAAAAAAAATACTAAGGGAAAAGTTAATATACTAACCAACATCAGGTCCATCACAGTCATTGTCACAAGTTGGTGGTTCTAACTCCTTCTTAAGACCAATATCCTTTCAGTTTGGCAGTCCATCTCTTCATGAAGGAAACCACCTCCAGTGCGGTAAATCTCCCTCTTCCTCTCACTTGCTGTTTTCTTTGCTCTGAAAAGATTTTGGTCGGTACTTTGAAATATGGAATGTAGCGTAGGAATTAGCGATTAGCTACTGTTATAATTACTGTCAGGGTAATTTCCTCACATAAGCACACTGAATGGTTGCTTAGGCCCCCATTGCTACAAGGGGGCCTTCATTCATATGCAGGCCAAAATTTATATAGCCACTATGTAAAAGGCAAAATCTGTACTGTGTTCAGCAATTTTTGTCACATAAGGCGAACTGTTTCAGGAGGTAAAAGTTCCTGGAATCAACAGGTATAAACTTGTTTAGTGATGTGTTGCATGACTGAATTACTATAATAACTCCATATCCATTTACCTTGCATAAGAACCTCTCTATACCAGACAAGTTGGGGGAAGCCCGATCCGACAAAGACGATGATTTGGTAAATCTGACAGTTCCCCCCGAAATCTGATTTCATGCATATAGTGGAAAATAAGTGAGTAATATAGCATATTTTAGTACTAAAAATGAAAACTATACCCTTTTTACACTGAGCTGTCCCATAATTTTACACCCTTGTCCTCCATAATCTAGTCCAAGTGAGTGGGAAAAACCACCACCAGTATTGGTAACTGCGATGTGAGCTGCCCAGGGCATGGGCAGCGATCTGGTAGGTCTGCGTCATATCCCCCATGTAATGGATAGTAAACATTAAATGCAAAAATATGTCTGGTGAGCACAGAGTTGTACGGTAGGTTCGCATGGATTTCCCAGGTAACGGATAATATCCAGAATGGCTGACAGTTTGTCTAGGGCCTTCAAAGTTTCTGTTAATCTGATATCTGATGTAGCCAGGTTCAGTAATGCGAGGGTTTTCATACAGTTTATTGTATTTTGCATGATAGAAGTTATTTCCATTACATTCCTTTGTTTAGCAACTGCTTTTCCTGGATTGTACTATAAAGCCTACATGAATTGTATTTTATGTTTCTTTTCTGAGAGTACATACCGGGTATCTTTTGGTTTGGACATAATTATTTTATAATACATGGTTAATACTTTTTATTTTTTAATAAATGTAGCATTTTCATTCTTTGTGTGTGTGTGTGTGTGTGTGTGTGTGTGTGTGTGTGTGTGTAAGCACTTTAAGACTGAGGTAATGTAATAAGGAATGAATTGGTGGATGGATGGGTGGGGCCACAAGTTAGTAAACTGCTCAGGGTCCCCTCATGAATAGAAACTGCCCTAATTACAGTTGTGATATACACAAACATTTCATCTCATTAACTGGATTAATTTAAATAAACAATCCCGTAAACCTGAAAGACATTAATCTTGTTTCAGCCCATACCAGAGCCTGTCATTCTAGGAATGTTTTATACAGGTGAAGTTAGATTTCTTCTGGGACACGTGTCAGAAATCAGTATTAATGGAGACAGAATTTGTAATCAAGCCATTTGGCGACAAGGAAAAGAGTCACGTGATTTACTCTATCACCAGCAATGTTGCTGCCTAGCAATTCCTTTGCCACAGCTTCTGTGAAAGCAACAAGTGCTCTCCTATTCCTGCTATTGTTTTCTCGGGAATGTGTTGCCAATAACTAGAGTAAATCTAGAATTTGTTTTGATTAGACTAAAACTAATTGGACTCTAGGTTAAGTGGGGATGCATAAAATGGCTTGTAACTGACTCATTTTGTAGTAGTGTATCTCAAAAACTGGAAATATCCACCAAAGGAACCAACAATTCACATGAAAACCAAGAAAAAAAAAAAAAGTTCACCAAGACGAGTCGTGTATGGACTGAAGTGAAAAAAATACCATCTAAAACTTTACCCACGTACTGGACCTCACCAATAAGAAAGCAATTCTTCCATCATGATGTTGGCATACTTCTTTCATGACCATTGTACCAGTGCTGCTTGAAGGGTCATTTATGGGGTTTAACCAAACTAAACCTAACAAACCCTAGCCTGTAATATGCTGACACCAATCTGAACCTTGATAATCTTATTTCTTTCGTAATAATCTTGAATTAAGTTATCTAACTTCATTAGTATATTTCATGTATTAAAAAATTTGACTCAGATTTTGAGGAGACTTCATATTTACGGTCTTATACTGAATCTCTAGTGATGGAAGTGTTAGCTGCTAAGAAAACAAGACAGTAAAGATATAACATTGCAACTATGGCTTTGCACACATCTAAATCAATACAACTTAGCTGGGGTAGAAATGGCAATAAATACACTTTCCAGACTTATTCTGTATTGGCACTCACCTCATTTTCATATTTTGCCAAACCTTCCTGACTTGCTGGGGTGTTCTGGTAGGTCCCAATCCAGCGGCGTTTAAAGCGTTACTTATCTCGTCCCACGTCCTCATTTTCACGGGCATTATTCTTCCATCCGTCTTCTTTTAGAAGATGATGTGTTTTCTATCGTCGATGAGATCCAGCAGGTAGTTTCGCTCTTCAGTGGTGATGTACTGAGAATGAGACATCTTGTTGACAGTTGGAAGGTGACATAAACGAACACAAATCGTTCGATTATTATCAGTGAGCCAGGGACTTTCATTATCATAATATCCCGTTTCTGGTTTCTTATACATCTTCTGACCTGTTATTTTTAATTTAAAATGGAAAAATGATTATGAACAACGGCTGTCTATTAACATAATAATTCCGGAGGCATTTTGATTGTTGGATTTTAATTTGTTTAACATCATTCGGACACAATCATGTATGCTGGCATGCCAACATCCCCGAAAAGTAGCTGCTGGGATACGAATCGGCTCTCAAAAGCACACGTCCGATCAGCTGTTTTAATATTAACAAAAATAGAGTCTGACTTTCCTTAGTGCAAGAATGTTCTTTCCAGGGGCAACCTCAATATTTTTTTTAATAATACGGCGGTAAATGAGAAAATTGCCGGTCCCCCAAGGGTAGGCTTTCCCACAGGGGATGAAAGTGAAAGGTCGGGTGGAAGCTCCGATTAGGGATAGAGGAGTGGAGGCGCTTTCAGCCGCTCCCACACCACCTGCATGGCTAAAATAAAATCGTAATGCAGGTTCAAAACTATAATTCAAATTATTAGGAATAGAGACCCAAAGCAGAAATTAATACGTATACAGACAGGAAAAAAAAAAAAACTATTCTTCCAGTATTGACACGTTTATATTTCTCTATCATTGTACTTTGCTATTTCTGCAATATATAGAATCGTCATGCAGGTTCAAAACTATGATTAAGTCAGATTATTTGGAATAAAGAGACAAAGCAGAAATAAATGCGTATACAAATGGGAAAAAAAGTATTTATCCCGTAATAATACGTTTACATTTCTCCATCATTTTACCTTGTTATTTTCGCATTATGTGTTGCTGCCTGTGTGTCGTGAGTGTGCGAAAGTTGGATATTTTCTGCCTGGGTAAGGAAAATGGGTAAAGCTGTATGCCTCCCTACACTTCACATGGTCAGAATACGATAAACTCGGAGTATCGCATGGTAACTGTGAGTGATATTATAATCATGCCCTACGCACAATTATATTGCTTTCAATGTGCTTCTGCAATGATTGCGAGTATTTCAAATTCATAAAGAGGAAAAAAATACGTGGATAACAATACAGGAACATACACTGATACTGGCTAGGCTGGCAGGGTAGAAGGGACGAGGTGTTGTTGATGAAACCTTCACGCCGTCAAAATACGATGAAATCGGCATATCACACGGTTGCCTTGTAAGACAGCATTTTCCGTACCTTGTGCTTGTTCACTTACATAACAAATAGAACCTGCGATGATTATCACTCTATCTAGGGCAATAACATTGTAATAAGCATAATAAGGAAATACATGAGGGATGGCATCTGATAAATAAATACAGAGCAGAATAATATTACTCACCTCAAGTGCATGATGCGATGACAGGAGTCAATGCAGGCGAACTTTTACCCATCTCTGCCCTCCCCTAGCAGGTCAGAAGTCAACAGAGATAAATTATTGCCTGAGAAATACAGTCTTTGTACAAAAGTCACTTACAAAACATAATCTACTTTACACACTACCACTATCTTACACTTCTGTTATCTTACTGCGTAACACTACACTAAGTAATATACGCTATATTTACTGCACTCGTCCACACAGTCAGTACTCAGCAATGGAATTACACTGGTTTACAAAAAAAAAAAAAAAAAAAAAAAAAAAATCTGAGGCAAGCATGTGAATAGGTGTTTTTGACTAATTTTGATATGCTTAATTCAAATTTCTAAACAGTTTTGCTGTCACCTCTAGTTTTTTTTGCTTTCACATATCCCTTTTTTTATTATAATGCATATATTTATAATATAATGAGTTTATTTCATATATTAAAATGGCATATTACAGAACGAAACAAAACAGACACAGACCACTGACAGAACTAAATATTACCATTACTTGGATACAAGCATATGTACACTCGGTAAAAAAAAGTATCAGTGCATAGAGGGTTCGATGTCTTCCGAAAATATTCACTCACGTGCTGGCCGTGTGGGAGGGTTGGTAACTTGTTATGCCTGGCTGTAGCAGGTTCAGAATGTTTATTTATATTTTAGCGAAGGGATACCTCAGATGACGTTATAAGACACCTCCCAACACGTCGGACACATTTATTTCAGAGACCTTCGTGCCGTGATCCAAAATGTTTCGTCAGTGTTGTGCACCGATACTTTTTTTACCGAGTGTACACACCATAGTACTACAGACAGTCAGAAGTGAGTTTTTTTTGACGATCTGGTATACTTTGCCTCCGGGATGTCGTGCAGCAGCATCCAGCAGAAGTCCCCCATCATGCTGGGGTTCCACTTGCTTTGGTAGTTGCTCTGCATATTAGTAATATCTTGGTGGAACCTTTCCCCATGTTAGTCACTTACTGCTCCGAGGTTCTGGGGGAAGAAGTTGAGGTGGGAGTGGAGAAAGTGAATCTTGAGAGACATTCGGCACCCCATATCCTGATAAGCCTGCAACAACCTCTCGACACACTCTTGGTAATCTAGTGCCCGTGTGTTACCAAGGAAGCCATGGCAGACTACCTTAAATGTTTCCCATGCTCTTAATTCCTTCAAGGTGAGCTTCCCCTCGAATATCTCATCCTTCAGCACCTCCCGGATCTGAGGTCCGATGAAGATGCCCTCCTTGAGCTTAGCAGAACTGAGAGCTGGGAACAGAGTGCACAGGTGTTGGAAGGCAGCGCCATCCTTGTCCATGGCCTTCACGAAATTCTTCATAAGGCCAAGCTTGATATGAAGAGGGGGAAGAAGCATCTTGTTCATGTCCACCAGAGGATTTTCTTGGGCACTGTGTTTCCCAGGCACGAAAGTGCTCCTAGACCCCCAGTCCTTCTGCGTGTAGTGCTTGACATGTTTGAGCTTGCTGTGGCGCGCGTTTTAAACCAAGTTCCAAGAAAATAGGACGGTAAATGGATTTTTGGCGAATATTTTGGGTCTAGACCTACATGTATACATGTACATACATGTATACACGTATATCTCAAAAACTAGAGGTGATAAGTGAAAATGTATTTCGAACCTGAAATCAGCACCCCAAAATTAGGTTAGAACACCTAATTTCATGCTTGCCTCAAATTTTTTGTAAACCAGTATTATACTCGGGGAAGCAGGGAGGGAAGAGAGGCACCTGGCACGAGTGGCACTGCCAGGTGGTCAACTTGCACTGCCGTGGCCGCCTTTTTGTGGTGGTGCAGACATGGCAGCGCACCTGTGCACTCCTGCTGCCTCAAGTGAGACTTTGGCCTTCAGGTAGTGGTGGCAACTCCAGGTAGTGCTGTGCAGGCCAGTCTTTTGCAGCAAGCCTGTCGGATGCATCCTGCACACCACTTGTATGTCCCTGTGGCATTGACAACTGTGGACTGTATTCCTGTAGGAGGTCATACACCAAGTTGTGTATGAACTTACACTTAGTGATCATTTTTCCGGATTTCAGGCAATAGTAGTGATGTGCATTCAGCATGCACATGTCTATTAAATGGAAAAGGAGTTTCTTGCACCACTTGACAGAATGACGAATGCACTCCTCACTACCAATCTGCATGTCACTTTTATCAATCAAATGCATGCTTCTATTGTAGTCTGTGATTGCATTTGGCTTATGAATACGCTTGCCTGTCACCTGGTCTTGTTTCCTTGTATCGACAAGAGCACCTGTGTGCACAGTTGATAGCATGCTTGTCTCACCAACGCAGGGCAAGGAGATTCTTTCTACATTGCAACACAGCAGTGCCTCTTTCCTGAATGTCACCAATCTTTGGCATGTCACGTCTGTTGTTCTGTATGGTGCCACAGGAACTAATCCCACTTGAAAGCAGGTGCATTGCCAATTCAGGAGAAGTATACCAATTATCTGTGTAGAGGATGTGCCCTCTACCCACATAATTCTCCATTATTCGCTTCGCTACTGCACAAAAAATCCCAAAACGATCATTATGTGGAATATCGGTCATTGCACCTGTGTAAATAATTACGTCAAAGACAACACCCATATGACAACCACACAGTACAAAAATCTTTATGCCAAAATGATGCCGTTTTGATGGGATGTACTGCCTGAACGAGATATGGCCATGGAACTACATCAGCGACTCGTTGATCACAAGCTTTTGAAAAGCCCCTATAAAGAATTGGAATTTGCTTTTGAGGTTTTCCAAAACCATCCTGATCTTACGCAAACTGTCTGTTGGGTCCGAGGTTGTGTTGTTGCTGAAATGATGGAACCTGAGGATGTTCTGGTACATGTTCCATGACATGTACTTTCCAAATACATCGACCCATGTCAACACATCGGTGGTCCAGTAGTCGACAAGTGCATGTATTTTTCACTAAGGGCATCAACATCGTCAATGCCATAAACACATACATGGCGGGCACCGTCACATCAGTCCAGTGTCATGTCCTATACGTCTCCTTATGTGCAAGGTCAGCTGTCGTCTGTGCAAAACAATCTGTTTGTCTCATCGCAAATGTGCGTCATGAGGTGCACATCTAAAAATGCAAGAAAGTAACTCATTATTGAGCTTGTCGCTATCAGTCCAGTCATGTCCCTGTCTCTGGAGTTTGTCTTGTCAGAGTCAAATATCCTGGATCGAAAGGTCGTCATCTCTTTCCACCTGTAGGTGACACGTGAAGGGGACAGTTGCATGTTCTTTGCTGCCTCTTGTGCTGCAAGGCAATCTTGTGCACCTTCCATGTTCGCCACTGCACAAACTTGATCCCTGGTTCCAAGGAGGTGGTTCCGAGGAGGAGGTCCCCGGGGCACGGTGTACACGGTGTGGTGGTGAGGGGGCATGGGAGTTGCTGGGCAGTGGTGAGGGTGCACAGGAGGTGGTGGGCGGTGGTGTGAGGCCACAAGAGACGATGCAAGGTTGTGATGGAGCACAATAGGTGCTTGGCAGTGGTGAGATGCCATGAGAGGTGGTGCGTGGTGATGCAGTGGCGCCCGTGTTGGTGGTGGGTGGTGACGTGGCCTGGGAGGTGGGGGTTGGTGGAGGAATAGCATGGGCAGTGGTGGGGGATGGTGAAGCGGCCCGTGAAGTGGTGAGGTGGAGTGAGAGGTTGTGTGGGGTGGTGAGGTGGTGCATGCGGTGGCGTGATGTAGTGGCGAGGTGGTGCAGGCTGAGTGCACCTGCACTTCATTCTTCCCTTCCTCCCCCTCAGTGAAGAGTCACTTCATCACTGTCTGTCTCCTCTTCAGTGGTGGTGGAGCTGTATGGCGAGGTGGTGGTGGCTTCTCCTCACTCTCCAAGGAGATGTCACTGTCGTCCTCCTCAGTAGCAGGAGAGTGATACCACTCACTACAACTCTCATCACTACTCCCCACAATACTCTCCACCTCTAGGTCAGACCCAATTTGGTCCTCGTCATTCTCCCTCCACGGGGAAACAGCTCCGCCCTGATCTCAGGGCTGGCGATTGGCCTGTGGGGCTGGAGAGGGCGGCACTGGGTAGGGGTAGGGGGAAGGAGAGAGGCAGAACTCGGATGGCCACTCATCACGGAAGTACGTGGTGTACTGACATGTAGGGTGTATGGGAATGAAGGGTAGGTCAGTCTGAAGACATTCAGAGCATTCGTTCACTTCCCCCCAAATTTTGCCGTTTATATAGGCTGCTCAAGTGATGCCTGCGGCCATTTATCAGCTAAACGTCATTCGACGCCGGCGGCCATGGAGGGGTTAATTAATCTAATGGCTTTATTTTGAAATCTGTCCAACTCCCTAAATGTAACCACTCCACATCGGCGAAGAGTATTTGATCTGAGAATGCACATGACTTTTGTATATTGTGGCCAAATGCTCGTCAGTGAGGAATTCACGAACTCTGTACAAAAAGACCCAATTTTTTAGAAGCATTTTTAGCAAGGGATTAAACAGAAGCTGTCCAGCTTAGGTTGGTGTTTAGTGTGACACCTAGGATATCAATTGTAGTGGATATGGGAATAACATCATTTAAGACTATGTGGGAGTCTGAGGGATTCTTTCTCTTGGAGAAGTTAATGTATTTAGTTTTCTGAGCATTAAATGAGACCAGATTTGTTTGTCCCCATTGATTAATTTTAGAATAATCCTGGTTCAGAGAAATTGCTGATTTATTTAGGAGTTTATATCAGATTGTGTAAAGGAAGTACTAAATGTGAAAGAACTATGAAGTGTCGAGTCATCAGCATAAGAGTGTATAGGGCTGTGACAGATAGGAGGTCATTTAAATGAATGAGAAAGAGGGTTGAGGCCAAAACTGATCCCTGAGGTATGCCAGCATTTATGGAATGAAATTGGGAAGAAATTCCATCTATCATGGCCCATGTTTTCCTATTATGAAGGTAAGAAGATATTGGAGGAACCATTGATGCATGGCCATTGTGTGACATAGACAATGAAAGTATTCCCACATCTCCAGATGGTCCCGTCGATGAATAAGGATAAATTAAAGATGACTGGTTTTCCGTGTTTTGGCGGGCTCATCAAGGTGCGCGCCACTGCCAGTGACCTTGGACTTGCTGGCTAGCACTGACAGCATTGACCAGAGTGGTAATGTGTAACACTGCCTGGCCTCCTGGAATTACCCACTCATTCTTTAACTTTTCCTTATTCACTGTCATAATGATGAGTCATCACCCTGTTCATGTGGCTCCCCATACGGTTTTCTGCCTTTTTCATAGCACCACTATGCCCCGCAGATGTGTTGGAAAGAAAAACTCTCTAATTTTCTGTACTCACTTCTTGCATCAATTATAATAATTTCCCTTTACTACAGCACTTGTATTTGTACTTGATATCATGATTACAGGTAATTGCACTTGAAGAAGTAAATGCTCTGGCAGTTTCACGCAGTACAGTATGGTTGAGTATGAGGTAATTACTTTTACAGAAATTGTGACTAATTGTACTAATCAGAGGCATCGTAAAAATAATACTAATGTTATTCACAACTTAATTTTTTTGTACTTCACATCATAAATATGCTTATTCTCACATAATTGCTCACCATTATTGTCTGAGTAACGATGGAGAAAATTTAGTTATAGCCAACCAGGTCACTTTCTTTCTTGCCCATGCACTTATGGTTTCCTTTCATTGTACCAGATAGGGTTACTCAAGGTATTTCCAATCACTGTTTCACAAATAACAATAAACAGTAACACTTATTGCAATGCACTTGTAAAACTTTTTATAAAATACTAATTTCATAACACTTACTAGATATAACTTATATCTTACATTTCCCTTATGTAAAAAAAAACACACACGTGCAAACCTGTATACTATTTGCAGTTTCCCACACACCTGCTCAGTCACTGAGCCCTTTCCCTGGCGGTAAGAGCAGAACTTTCTCCGGCATTGATGATGCAATTGGCCCTGCGCATGGGGGAACAGCATCAGACAAGGATTTTTTTTCTTTTAACAGAACAGAGGAAGGAAAAGCAAACGAATAAAAATATAATCCATACAACAGATTACTGGCATCCTCCATTCATGATATATCTGTAACAGTTGGACCTGAACAGCTGTAGGTTGAAGTTTGTGGGGAAACAACTTTGGGGAAGAGAGTTCCAGAGAGATGCATTTCGGGGAATAAAAGAATTCTGATAGGTAGAAGTTCTGCAATATGGCTTGTGTGACATTCCAGACATGAGTGCTACCAGATGTTGATGTAGGACGAGGGAAGGCATGGAGAGGTGGCACAATGGACACAAATTTATCTGAGCATTTACCATAAAAGTATCTGTAAAATAATGCATGGGAGGCAACATTCCTTCTTACTTGTAGGGGAGGTAGTTTATTTATAATAGCAGGGTTATTAATCATTCTAACAGCTTTGTTCTGAATTTTGTCTAGTTAGTGCAACCTCTCCGCATTCATTCCACTAGGGTGAGCAGTGTTCCAGTTGAGGGCACACATGACTCATAAAGTATAGCTAACTGCTCATCAGTGAAGAAGTCACGGACTACGTACACTAAACCAAGTTTCTCTGAGGTGGTATTCGCAAGTGATCTGACATGAGAGGTCCAGCTGAGAGCATTGTTAAGTGAAACACCGAGAATTTCAATACCTTTGGAGATGGGAATATTAGTATCATTGAAAGTAATATACGAATTTGGCAGTATCTGTCTATTAGTAAATTGTATATATTTGGTTTTACTATCATTATATGAGACAAGGTTATTTTGTCCCCATTCATTGATCTCAAATGTCTTAATTTATAAAGATGGTTGAACTGAGTTGACAGTAGGAGATATTAAACTTTGTAAATGGATGTTTGAGTGTAAATGAACTGTGAAGTGTTGAGTCATCTCCATATGAATGGATGGGATTGTGGGTGTCCAATAGATCATTAATATGAACTAGGAATAGGGTTAGCACCAGACCTGATCCTTGTGGCACGCTAAAGTTAACCGAGTGGAAATTGGAATATACATCATCTGCTTTTACTCTTATTTTTCTGTCACTGAGAGATGAGGGGATTAGAGGAACAAAAACTTTAGTTCATAGCAAGAGAGTTTGGACAGCAGGGAACGGTGCCACACTCTGTCGAAAGTTTAGAAATATCAAGAACTACTGCATGAGTTCCTCCATGTTGGTCAATTGATTGATGGATGGTATGAGTTAGGAGATTCATTAAGTCAATGGTGGATCGTTTGTGGCGAAAACCGTATTGTCTATCACTAATTAAGTTGTTGGATTCAAGGTGTTTACTACGTGGTTATTAGATACAATTTCAAATATTTAACAAAAGAGGATGTGACAGCTATTGGTCTGTAATCAGAGGGGTCAGAGGAATGAGGAAGGCATCACTCTACATTCTACCAGTGCTGTGTACAGACTGAACCGTGCATCAGTGGGGTACCTTAGGTACTTACGTACCCTATGGTTGTCATAGAAAATGGTTGTGGGATCAAAGGGTGGCAGGAAGACACAGCTAAACAAGTCAACCGGCGCTTGTCCGCTCCCCAAATCGTGACGGTAAAACACGTCAACCGGCATATACACGTTAATCTTCAGGCAGATAGACCTTTAGCCCCACCTCATCATAACAATATGTAGTAGTAGTAGCAGCAGTAGTAGGAGTAGTTGTTGTAGTAGTGGTCTAGTAGTGTAGTACTGGGAACAGTAGTAGTAGTAGTAATAGTAGTAGTAAAAGTAATGATAGGTTGAGATAAGTGAATCGACCAGCAACAGCAGAAAAAAAAAAAAGAAACAAATAAACAAAGAGTTCAAAGCAAGACAGAACGGCCATCTGTAGCACGTAACTGAACGTCTTCAACAATGACACCCTTTTCATTTGTGCTAAATTTTGCTTCATCATTAAGCAACGTTGGGTCTGGTTAGTACTTGGATGGGTGACCGCCTGGGAACACCAGATGCTGTTGGCATAACGTTCTCCCTAAGTGTCAAGTGGGGTTGGTGGAGGATTAGTGCCCTCCCTCTAAAACAATTAACTCTGAGCCCTTGGCCACCCCGTTTGGGATACATGGCGTCTAGCAATGAATGAATTGAGGCCCTGCACGCCACAAGGGGCAAAGTGGCACATTTACGATTTTCCACAAATCGCCTTCAAAGTCTGGCGATGTTAAAAAGTTTATAGTTCATAGAATGTTATTTTTTAGTTTTAGTTTATAAAATTCGGACATAGGCGCATGGTGGTGAGAACTTGAAGGGCAATATCTAAGAAACTTGGCCCAATATTATTTTCATTGTTGAAAATACGCCATCAGCAGAAAAATATTTTTTGCTAGTGTCTTCCAGACTTTGTGAGCATTTTGCAGCCCTTTGTGTTTTATATTTCTTATTCAAACCAATACAGGATCATATTCTTCCAATACTATGATAAGAGTAAGTTGTTTTAAGGGCGATATGGAAGAAAACGGTCAAGTGCAAAGTGCCACCCGAGACGAGGCGGAAGTTCCTGGGGTGCTTTTCACTTGGCAGAGGTGATGCTAAGACTGAGCAGGTAATGCACCACCCTTGAGAAAACTGGCGGCTCTAATTGGCCCTGCGTGGGTGACAGCACGTTCTATTGGCTGGCTGGTCACTACTGTGGGATGACAAACAAATGGAGTTTACCCTTTGTTGTGCGCAACAAAACCTACACCCCAGACCAAGTGCGAACAAGGTCGCTTGGAGAACACTTCTCACTTCACACATTCACTCTTATTGCACTAGTTGGAATTGAGCAAAGCGACTTTGCATAATCATAGGGTAGTGTTTGATGGGTCGGCTCATGGGAAAAAAAAACAGGTTTCAGCAGGTTATGGCACTTTACCTCTTGTGCCGTGCAGGGCAGCGCTTCCACAGCAAAAATTTTCTTTACCCCAGACAGGTCTGTGAATTACTCTAGATTACCCTGATTTATAACTTTATTCAGTAATTCGCTATATATATATATATATATATATATATATATATATATATATATATATATATATTCTATTTTATTATTTTTATTATTATTAAAAGTATTGTCATTTTTTTATGTATTTTTTTGGCTGACAAATAATGGAACCACATAAGAACAGTATTATGTCAGTAAAAGTTACCTTTATGTTAATATTTAGGTGTTTCTGTAAAAACAAAAATAATACTGGACAGATTTGTAGGAAAAAGATACTGCAACATTTTTAGTAACAACAGAAACTCCATATGAAAAATGAAATAACCTGTGACAATGAATGTGAAGCTTTATTTTTCTTTGTGACACCTCTGTTTTACACTGATACTAATAGAAACATTTCCTTTATGACTTAATGGCTGTGCTACAGCAACAGAAACAAAACATTTTTCTTTGTGAAATATACTGTGGTCTCTCGTTCACAGCAATAAAACCGAAAGACTTTATACCCAATCTACCATGCAAGTAAAGAGAGTTTTCATATTATGATCACATGCATATTTCACAGAACCAGAAGAGTGCATTATACTACTATTATTTTAACAGTAATCCAGAAATTAAAGACAGAACTCCACTTTCCATATAGGTGCAACAGTCTGTTTTATGAAGTACTGGAACTAGGTTCTCCCCTTAGAGTAGGAGATTCTTTGGAAGTATCAATGCTTTTCACATTTCTAACATCTTTAAGTAAACTTTCGTCAATAGTTAAAGTATCTACCTTTACACTGTTGTTCTTCATGTAGTAAATTGCGTCCATGAGCCCACAAATTGTTTCATTTTTCATATTATTCCTCTGGGATGTTTTGGTCAAATTTAACTTGCTAAAATATATTTCAACAGCTGCATTTGAAAAGGGCAGCGACAGTATGCTACTGATCACAGTTATTAGACTGGGAAAGCAAATAATTCCAGCTGCATTTCTTTTGCTGAAAACCATGTTCCAGTACTCATTACAAGACACATATCTGGATAACCCATCTACTAAACAGTGAGATCTCAACTCATTTTTAGTTTTTCCTTGTCTACAAATTTTGATAAACGTGGTAAAGCATTAATTACATCCACAAGTTATTTAGGAATAAGCTGAGAAGCATTCTGAGGTTAAATACTCTGAATACTGTCAAAAACAGGATCATTAAACTGAAACCTTTCTTGAATTCCCGATGTCACTAACCAAGGAAAAGCTGCCATTCTTCACCAGATTATTTAATTTTCGACATCAAAGTCGGTCAACTAAACTCTGTTCATTTTATATGCCCTCTTTGTCGCAAAAGGAAGGGAGAAATTATAAAATTATTTTACTCACTGCTACGAGGAAGACAGGCTGTAATGTAGTCAAATGAAATCAAACAGTTGGTGGTCTGAGTCTACCATCTCGGTTTGGGGACGGTTATTTTTCTTTCTTAAATATCGATAAGCTTTATTTTGCATCCATTTCATGTATTTGCCCATCAAAACAAAAATAAATAGTGTTATGTGAAACATGTAACGATTCTTCTTTAAGAAATATTAGCACGACACGGCTGAAGATCGTACTTTATGATCACGAACAGCAACAAACTCACGTGTGTCTACTGCCCCGCTGGACCTGCTGTACAAAGATCATGGAAAACCGTTGCATAGAAAAATGGACTGTGCCTGGACTGAAGTATTTCCTGAAGTCTGGAGGAATATCCTGTTCAGGGTACACCACTGGCGTGTTGTTTTGACTTTTTGTACGGTATTTTGGATCCCTCGGCATCGTCGGCTTTCGGCCGGCGGCCTCATCCCTGCACGATTTCGGCTTTAAACATTGCACAACTTTCATATGAAAAACTCTGCAGATTTTCTTCAGCATTTTGGAGATTAAGCATTGTTCTTTTAGAAAGCTAAATTATATGGTTTTCAAACCAAAGGTGCAGCTAGAGACTTGTAAATATGAGAAGAATGCTGTCACACCCGGTTTTCTTTCATGGCTTCAATAGTAACGGTTTCCTGCATTTACCGCATTAAAGCATATTTAGGAAATTAGTAAAACTACTAAAGAATAATATCATGAAGAACTTACGTACGGTACGGTATATCAATAAATATCACGGAAGATATTTTTAAAAATATGCGACTTCTGTGGCCTCTGCAAGAGTAGCCTGACTTATTGAACCAGCTGGCGATCAATGGCAACTCTTGAGTTAGTGACGGTGGGAATTTGTGATACTGACTCTATGAAAGGCCTTGCATGAAGTATGAAACTTCTTAAGCTCTCCCGGCCTGACTTGTGTCTTTAGTCTTTTTTATAGTTTCAGTAGCGGATACACCAAGATATATATCCTGATCAGGTAACACATGATTGCTGAAATACAGAGATTTAGGATCACAAATACTGGCAGACTTCACATATGCAGGACTCATAAAATCTGAACAGATGCCTTTGATTAAGTGATGATTCTCCTGTCTCAAAAGATGAATGTTTGGTGATTCAGACTGAAACTGAACGTTAAATGAATTTAATCGTCCAAGGTTGTGATAATGAAATTCAAGATATGCCAATTAGAACAGCTTATGAAGACCTTGTACAATGCTATCATTGTCATGAGTGGGATCTGAAAATGCCAAATCAGTGAAATAAGGTTGTAGTGCACCCCACTGCTCCAACAGTCGTTTCACACATGTGTAGTGATAGCCAACGTGTTTGCCCAGGTGCTAAAATCTTAGGTGGTTCTATGTCAGCAAGCTTTTAAAATTCTGAGTACACCGTGTCTCTCGGACCTCAGACTAAAGTGGCTGTACATGTTTCTACAGAGATCTTCAATGTTCTTCGGTAATTTAAGACAAACGTAAGATGCTGTCAAATGAATCAAATGGCAGGAGCATTTTTAACTGTAATAATATTTGGCACTTCTGCTTTGAATATAGTAGCAACTGACTTCTTAGAACCCATTTTGTTATGTCGGAGCAGAAGGCAATTATATTTTGCATGGGAATATTTTTAGCACTGAAACATTTCTTTATAGCAGCAAAAGTGTCTTCAGCAGTTGATGAGTGGACTTCTATTAGTTCTAAAAATGAACTTTAAAGAGAATTTTCATCAAATTATTGTACTAATATGCATAGCTGCTTTGATGTACTTCTGTCTGTGGTCTCACCAATTATTACAGAAAACAATCTCTAAGACTGACACAAAGTTCATCTGAAAAGTGTTTACCGAAAGCTTGTCAAATAATTTTACTCTTCCCTGTTTACCTATTATAATGATTCTTTAAACCTTCACTGTCAATACAAGAAAACAAAGTTTTAAACAAATCAAACAAAGACTCTGAGAGTGGTATTGGCAAAAACAATGCTCCGAAAGAAATGCACACATCATCAGTTCAAACTTTTGAGCACTTCTGTCAACAAGATCATTAAACAGTACATAGTGGATCATACTCTGAAGGCTGGCATGTTGTTGTGCTAACTTCTGTTTTGCTGTGATTTAGAATGGCATACAAGTTCAGATTTACCACATGTCACATGAACACTACAAATAGAGCAAAAGGCAACATCTTTAGCTGCAGTTGATTTGGGGGATTTTTTCAACCAGTTACGAAACTGCTCCTTGTTTTCCCATGACTGCTTAAATTTTTGAGAATAAGACTTCATTTGCCTGACACATTTCACTTTTTTCTTAGGGGGTGTGGCTGCTGGGCTGGCAGATGTCACTTCACATGAATGTGCTGAGTCAGAACACTCAGCACACACATCCTTGATGTCCTTCCATTACTTTTTCCCTTATGTCCTAATAACCTGGGGCCGGATACTCAAAAGCTGTCCCAAGTTAGGACAACTGACTGTCATAAGGGACTTACGATATCCTAACTTATGCCACACCTAGGACATCCCAACTCACTGATCTCAAACATGACTGAAAACGTCGTAAGGTGGTCCCAGGGTGTTTTCCATGAAGCTCACCAGAGGGCAGAAAGAGCACTAGCTGATTTGCCGTTACCCAATCACAACTGCCGTTCATCGACGTAAACGCCAATGAAAACAGATTCTTAGAGAATGCGACAGATGATCACAGATAAACACAGAGCTGCTTTGTTGACAGCGTTCCTAGTACGTGAAGTCAATAGTGTGCCAAACTATAATGGAAGTTCCTCAACTTAAGAAATGCCAGCCTAATTTCTCCGAAGAAGAATTATGGACAGGCCTCCCTCGTTTTACACTGTATCGTTTTACGATATTTCGCATTTACGATCCTTCTTTAATACCAAGTGTTCATTTTACAATGGAGCTCCCTCGCATTTACGATTGGGCATGTGGAAATCCCGCGCTCACAGGCAGATCAGCTAAGAGTTGCGTGGCATACCCACCCTGCCCACACAGTTTCTCGCGCTTTTGCCAGTCTCACCCGCGTGCTCGTTCAGCGTACAACCTCTGGTCATCTGTGTGCATGAGTACCCAGGATGTTACTATTTTTCCTGTTCTTCATATTTTGCACCCCTAGTGCCACCATCGTGATGTCTTGTAAACGCCCTGCAACAACTGGTGCTGGTGATATGAAGCCAAAGCAAGAACGTCCTTAACCCTGGAGTTTAATCTTAATATTGGGAATTGGCACAAAGCAGGTGAGGGGGCAAACTCCATTGCTCGTTCCATTAGTCTTGCACAGTCGACTGTATTGACTGTTATACAGAATGCTGTCAACATTAAGAAAGCTAGGGAGACAAGCACGACTCTCATGGCCAAGATGCTGACTCGTCAATGGGAACCCATCTACAAGGAGATGGAGCGGCTGCTTAAGCTTTGGATTGATGACCAAACTCGACGCTGCATACCCCTATCCACCTCCTTTGTGACTACCAAGGCCTTGTCTATTTGGGATGACCTGTGCAAGAAGGGCTATGAGGTTAAGGAGGGAACATCATTCACCGCAAGTAAAGGCTGGTTTGAACGTTTCAAGAATAGGGCATGCGTACACAACATTAAGATGACTGGTGAGGCTGCTAGTTCCAACAAGCCTGCTGCCGACACTTTCAAGCCAGCCCTTTTGAGGCGGATAGAGGAAGATGGATATTCCTCTAAACAAGTTATAAATTTCGATGAGACTGACCCAATACTGGAAAAAAATGTCCTCTAGGACATTTATTTCCCAAGAAGAAAAATCAGTACCAGGGTTCAAGGCGTCAATAGATAGGCTGACGCTACTGCTGGGTGGCAATGCAGCTGCGACTTTAAGCTGAAGCTTATGCTTATCTATCACTCTGAAAATCCCAGGGCACTTAAAGGACTAATCAAAGCTTACTTGCCTGTGATTTGGAAGTCGAACAGAAAGGGATGGATGACCTCAGCACTCAACCAAAGTTATGTTGTTGATTATCTCCTAGGCTTCGTCAGTATGCATCAGAAAATAATCTAGACAACCGTTTTCTGCTGCTTTTAGACAACGCACCTAGGCATCCATCTGTGATGCAAGACTGGGCAGATAATATAGAGGTGATGTTCCTGCCACCCAACACTACTGCATTAATTCAGCCAATGGACCAAGGCATAATCTCTGCATTCAAGGCCTATTACCAACATCACACCATGTCGCAACTTGTCGCTGCCACAGACAAGCCAAGTATAAAAGAATTTGGGCAAAATACATCAAGAATGCCATTGACAACATAGATGCAGCATGGAAGGAGGTGACACAGGCCATGAATGGAAGTTGGAGAAAGATCTGGGAGGAGTGTGTGGCAGACTTCACTGGCTTCCCTGACATGCAAGCAGTAAGGAAGGATATTGGGAGGATTTCACACCTTGCAGGGTTCAAGAAGGTGGATGAGGACGACATCCAACAGTTGTTGGACTCGCAAGATAAACCTCTGTCAAAGGAGGACCTCATGCAGCTGCAGCAGGAGAGGGCCTTTACTGAACAGGATGATGAGGATGAGGACAAGGATCCACAACGGGGCCTTGATGTAAAAACACTTCGAGAGGTGTTTAAGAGCATAGAGAGGGGCATGGAACTTCTCAGGGAACGTGACTGCAACCCAGCCCGGAGTGCAACAGCTACACATGGTGTGGATCAAGCCCTAAAAGTTTACAAGGAGATCTACGAGGCCAGGAGGGGGCTGGCAAAGCAAACAACAATTTCCAGCTTCTTCAAACCCATTGCTAGTCCATCTGCCTCTCCTACCACTGAGTCATCCAGCCCTGCCACGCAACCTCTACCACCTCTCATTCTCCTGAGTCATCCACCCCTGCCATCCAAACCTCCACCGCCCCTGCTTCCTCCCTCTCCACCTCTTGTGTTGACGAGTGATGGGCTTTGGCCCAGGATGTCTCCAAGCCTCGGAGGAGACATTAAGGCATTACGTCCTCCAGCCTCGGGGGGGTCCGACTAAGGGTGGATGGAACTGCAGTACAGTAGGAGGGTACATAACGGAACAGTACAGTACAGTACAGTACAGCTGCATTTCAAGTTGTTTTTGCTATTTCATGCCTTTATGTTTGCAAATGTACATACATATGTGATTCAAATGCACTACAATACATAAAACATCATCATTATTATTGCATATTAGATCACTTGTATGGGTCTTGGGTTCCTTATACACGAGTCCAGGAATGCATCCCTATTTTTCCCATTAAACCTTAATTTCGCGTTACGATATTTCGGTTTACGACTGCCTTTCTAGGAATGCATACCAATCGTAAAACGAGGGAGACCTGTACAATGGTTCTGGAGGTGTCGGAAAGAAGGAAAATATTTGGGAAATTAAGCAGCACCATCACGTCCCGAGTAAAAACAAATGCTTTGGAAAGTATAAAAGATGCTGTAAATAGTGTGAGTCGTATTCAGAGAGATGTGGCAGAAGTGAGAAGGAAATTTACACACCTCAGGTCAGATGTGAAGAAGAAAGCTGCTGGTGAAAAGAAACATTTACAGGGAACAAGTAAGTTATGGTTTTCATCATCCAGCAGTTACACTATTTGGTACATTTCCAGAACCACATCCCACTCACATTAAAACTTATTGGTATTACTTTAGAAGTAACCAACGTTACCGATTTTCATTATATTACGTCCCTGAACTATTCTAATTAAGACTTACCTTTTAAGCCTAGTTTGAGTTGGGGGAGCGAATCTTGTAGGGGTAGTCATGTAGTGACAGGTCAGGCTAACGCTTAGTAGCGGATGAATGTCGCGCCATATTGGCTGGAGCAGGCGTGTGCACTCGGTCTATGTCGGCTGGACTCGAGTGTACTCGGCTGGTACTTTCGTATGTGTGTGAGTTTTAAAAACAGCCAATCAGGCGTTCCCGAGCAACAGGGACTTTTGAAACCAGCCAGTCACAACAATCGTAAGTAAAACCAGCCAATCACCTTAAAGTATTTGTGGGTGACGCAGGGATGCCCAAGATTTGAAAGTCAGTCACAGCCATGGCCTCCGGTGGTGAAGAATGTGTTGTTGATTTCCAAGCTTGTATCGGTTGTAACAAGGATTATTGGAAGATTATCAGGGACTACCACAGTAATAACGAAGCATCAATTGAACTACTGTACTAAGAAAAAATTGCCAAGCAGAGTACAGTGTAAAGAGTGTAATTTGCCCTGCAAAGATCGGGAAGGTTGACATCAGCGGTACTGCGGCCGGTGGAGGAAAAGTCGGAAAGTAAGGGGAAGACCCAGTGCAAATTCATCGTTTCCGATTATAAAGGAACAATTCTACACCCTTAAAGGTAGGTCAGGTCAGGTTAGGTTAGGTTAGGCTGTGTTGGCTTAGGTTAGGTTGGGTTAGGTTAGGTTAGGTTAGATTGGGTTAGGTTAGTATAATGCAAAATTGTGTGTTTTTAATTGATCTTGATTTGGGCGGATAAATCCACTTTTGGAATTCTTACTCAAATTTCCAAAGGGGAGATTTTCCCCCCAAAATGAAGGTCAGAATTAATTAAAACACTATTTTGCATTGGAACAAAACAAATTTTCATTTTAAAAAATATGTTGGTTACTTCTAAAAATTTACCAACTTATTTTATTTTTTCAGTGTCTTATAGTGTGATTCATTTGAATCTGATACTCATTTATGTCAGAAAATAACCAGCCTAACCTAACCTAGGACCTAACAAGAAAAAATTGAGTAATCGATGGATGTTTATAGTTGTATAATAGGTCAAAAACTAACTATGGAGCACACATTTTTTGCCTAATTTCATTTGGGTGAAGTTCTGGAATAATACCTAGCTACCATATTAGCACACAAGTTGTTTTTTACCTGTGTTGCAGTTGACCAGAACACATGATAAGAGTTGCTTCTTAGCAATTTTGGTAGGAAATTATCTCAGCCCCTTTGGGGAAGAGAAATTTAAAAAAGAAAATGGATAACCATAAAACCCGAACAAAACTGGCTCAAACATCACTTGACTTCGTTTCTTATATCAACCTAACCCAACATATCCTTACACCTATATATATATATATATATATATATATATATATATATATATATATCTGTCTATTGCCAGACGCCACAATCCCTTAAGGGGTGGCCACTTGACTTTGAGTTATTTGTTTTAAGGGGAGGGGCACTAACCCTCCACCAACCCACTTGTTGACACGTAGGGAGCACGTATGGTTTGGTTATATGGTTCCCACCCAGCGTTGTAAATGGTTTCTTGGCTTTCAGGAAACCATTTGTCTTGTCACTCAATGTAAAGCCACCTGTAAAGGAAAGAAAAGCAATAAGAAGTGACAGGAAAGATGGGAGAAATAAGAAGAGAGGAGGGGAGGCACAGGAAAAGAATGATAAAGGCTAAGGAAGAAGCAGGCAGCACTACATTAAGTGAGTGGATGATGGTCGCCACCACCAACGGATGTATGTATGTATGTATAGTTTCACTGGATGAGAATTAAAGTGTATAAAATGACAATACTCAAGAGTGTATCCATCTTCTATGGCCATCTTGCTAGCCAAAACCTAATACATAAGATTTAATAATAAATACAGGTACACTTTGCGTATTTTACAGTTATTATGGACAAAATACACATGGTTGAATAAAACAGTATTGATGTTAGTAGATTTGGTAATTGCTGAGAGGGATCACACTGTTAGGAAGCATTATAAAGTTGAAGGAAGGTGATGGAGGGCATGGAATATTATGTACTGAACAAGGGAAGGTCCTTTAACAACTTTTGCAGAAAACACAACATGAGAAGTTTACACTGAATGAGTAAATTTATTGATTTGCATGCTTAATTATGTTCACACTATCTTCATATATTTATAAGTTACTACCAGTTGCGGGTAAACTGTATTTTGTCAAATGATTCAGGCTGTTTCATTTAACTAGAAAATATTAAGAGGATTTTCATCACACCCACCTTACTGGAATGGCTACTCAGGGATGTGTGTGAATGGTATTAACATAATGCACACTTATTTTTCCTTATAATCACATATGGTACATCAGTTATTTTCTTTCTTTTTTGTTTTAAATGATTGTTTTTAATTACCTTTCTGCTAACAAAACATTGCTGGACAACCAAACTTATATGAATTGTATTTCATTCAGTGCTAAGTTGGGTAATGCTATCTTGAGTATTACTGCCAATTTTCCCTTTTTACATATTAGTTTCTTCATAAGTTTTCTGTTACTCTTAGCTAACATTTCCATGCCTCACAGGTGGTGGACCCAGTGCACCTGTATCATACACAAATGCAGAGGCAGCAATGTTAGTGCTCCTTTGCACTGCTAGTGTTCAGGGTATGTCAGACATTGGGAACAGCCAGGAGGTGTTACCTGAGGGGGGTAAGTAAATTATGTATTTTTTTTTCCTATTTGACAATGAGGTTTGTGAATAAAGTACAGTACAGTGTTCACTGAAAGTAGTATATATTAAGGAATAGAGAAGTGAGCATGGAAGTTAAGAAGTCACTGCATGACAGTACTGTATTGTGATCCCCACCCTGACGTTCTGAAGTGAAACTTGGACATTGTTAGAAGGACACAAGTCAAGAGTGAGAGCAGTGAAAAATGAGTTACTTGAGAGGAACATCTGGCGTTACATGAAGAGACAATCTGACACATGAGGAAGTGAAGGAGCACTGTGGCATTGATGTGGATGTGATAAAGTTATGAGAAATACGCTGCGGTGGTTTGGACATGTGGAGAGAATGGAGAATGAAAGACTAATTAGGAGGATGAATGTGAGTGAGGTAGAGGGAGAGACCAAAGATGAAATGAAGGGATGGTGTGGAGAGGTAGCTGGTGATATATGAGAGAGTGTGGTGTGAGTTGGAGAGAGGGCAGCCAGATGGCAGATGACAGGGTGACATGGAGGCACTTTGTTTGTGGCTACCCCATATGGGATTGAGCCATATTGACAAAGCTCTTCAGTTGTTGTAGTAATGTAATATTGTTTTGTTTCTCGTTGGATACTGGTAATACAAGTCCTTGTTTAGCCGATGCCTCTAGTTTGTTCTGTTGAAGACAGAGTATTGACTTACTCGTTCCATAACAGTGAATGAATTTTACTGAATATACCTGGTACTTATTTCAGATATGTGGCATGAATCGTCACAGAGGAGAAGTGGTGTGGATGTACTACATGGGATTAACATCCCATCTACATCAGCATGGAGTACTCCTGCTAACATTCCAGGACCAGTATCCCAAGCTGTTGAAGAAACACGGCCAACAAGCTCAAATACCAGAATTCAGTCATCTACATCTACTGGTATGTCGTCATCCACAAAACGACGACCAGTGACAACATCCTTAACATCTGTGCTGGAAACCACTGCGTGTCAAGAGTCATTTACCTCTGATCCTCATGGTACTGAATGGTCACATGAGGTTATTGCACTTGCTGCTGATACTGAAGTGCCTTCGGAATCTGATCATTCATATTCATGAGAGCCATCAAGTTGTGGCAGTACACCTCCCAGCCACCCTCGTAGCAGACCTCCCAGCCAAGCATCTAGTGGTAGAATTGATACTACCCTTGTACCGGAATTGTTGGAGATCCAAACGGAGATACGAGACTTATTACGTGAGTTTGTCAATACTAACTGTGAAGGTTTAGGGAGAACTACAATTGCAATTGAGTCTTCCAGGGACCATAATCCTTAACCCCTACACCACGGGCTTGTTTACCAATGACTTGCGTGTGCTGCGGGGTTATTTGGGCTCCGACAGACTCTCAAAAAATATTTGCCAAAAATCAGTTATTAGTCCTAGAATAATAAAATTACATATGCTTATGGCACATACCTTCAGCTTTCTCCTGGAATGAATGTTGAGCCTTCGTCGGTTACCGTAGGACTTGTGGAGACCTCTGAAGTAGGGTAACGAAGTCTCCACTTTACACTTCCCGACAACCCGTAATATGATTACCACAGCCAGATACAAACACTATAAACACTATTCTACAATTTTCAAGTAGTTTGGGATCCATACTCAAAAAAAAAAACACTGTGAAAGCAATGGAAATTACGAGCGCGTCTGATCATCGCACTGGCACTAGTTCGCTCTTGGTAGTCTGTCATTTATTATTCATAAAACCCCTCACACTTTATATTTCTATTACTATATAACACTTATATATATCTACAGTCTTTATCCATAAGTTTCCTTCAGTAGTATTAGTTTATTGTCACTGTAGGGATTCAATTTCTTTCAGTAAAATACGTAGCATTCACTTTCTCGTCCTGTATACTGGCATTGAGAGTGAATGTCACTTTCATCTTCACTCTCATAACTCATAGCATTCAGACATGCTAGAGTGAAACTTTCACTTTCATTACTCCTAGGGTATATACTCGTATTCTTATAATACTACTCGCTTACATTTCTATTTACGTTCTCTATTTTATTTACGTTATTTACATTTCTATTTTATTTACACTGTTGTGCACTGTCACTTGAAATAACTTATAAAACTATTTTCCATTATTCACGTATATTTACATTCATTACTTTCACTTGCTGTTTACACATTATTTACACATTATTTACAATTCCACTTGCACTGTTTTACTCAATAGAAAGATCGTAGTCACTCTTTTATCAATTGTCAGCCCTTTACCTCTTTCCACACGAGGTTTAGTAGGGGGTAAAGGTCACAGAGCCATTTGCATGGGGGTGAAAAAAGGCCTTGAAGTCAGCAAGAAGAAACATACGTCCTCTCACTTCGGAAGATGAGAGTACTGTAAACTGATAACGCAGGGCCAGCCTGGAGGCCTGTTTAGGGGTTATTCAGAGTTACCAATATTGGTTGTTGAAACAGCTAAGTCTAGCACTGATATGATTGGCAGGAAATCTAGACAATACATTATAAATTTGGTAGTTCCAGGTGAATGTAAATATCACTTAGGCTTCTCCCTTCCCTCCTTACATGTATATTTATTACGAAAATAGATTAGAGGCCTACTTAGGAGATATATAATCAGAGCTACCAATGTTAAATCTTGAAACAGCTTTGTGTAGCACTGATATGATTGGCAGGAAATCTAGACAATACATTATAAATTAGGTAGTTCGAGGTGAAAGTAAATATCACTTAGGCTTCTCCCTTCCCTCCTTACACGTATATTTATTACGAAAATAGATTATACGGCATATTTCAAGGGAAAAAAAACAGCGAAAATTAGCGAACGAGTGCACGTGAGGTGTTGTCAGGTGATAATTAGCCAATTCCAGGTGTATGGCACTCTCACTTACCTTATTTCTTTCTTGTATATATTATTTGGTATAAGAATACGACATAGGGCTTATTTCAATGGATGAAATCAGTGAAAAATTCCAGGGAAGATTTACTTAGCGCAGCATGGCCGGGCAGGCGAGAGGATAGGGTAATGGAGGGGGGGTAGGGAGGGGAGTCAAGAACGGGGAGAAATGGCTAAATTGTCAACAATGGATGGGAGTACAGATGAGATTAGGAGTGCTGACTAGTGTTGGACATTGTCAGTACTGATAGATGATACAAGCCCCCACTTGGAAGCCCGGGTGAATTCAAAATAACACAGAATCACAAAAGCGACGCCCCGCGGTATGATCCCTTGCTCCCAAGCGTCACGAAAGTGACGCCCCGCGGTTAAGGGGTTAATGATAGTACTGTAAAAGGTTTAAATTTTCTATAGTATAGAGCTAGATATAGTGTGTCTTATGTAATATCCAAGGTTACTGATTTACTATTGCTGCAATAGCTTTCTTGAACTAAAATTTCACAAATTATAGGTTTCTCCTGATTAGCTATTGGATATATATATATATATATATATATATATATATATATACACACACACACACAATTCTCCATACCGTACTCTAAGGAGCGGTGTTGTAGGGGGCATATGATCTTTTGTTATATATATATGAAGTATCTCCATTTACAGAAGTAACTGTGATTTAATATATATATATATATATATATATATATATATATATATATATATATATAAAATGAAGTATCTCCGTTTACAAAAGTAACTGATTTATTTTGTGATGTAAGAGGAAGTATCTCATTTTAAAAACTATTTTTTTTTTATTTCCTTGTGCTATAATATAAGTATCTCCATTTAAAATATATATTATTATTATTTTTTGTGCTATAATATTATTTCCATTTACAAGTGTAGTACAAAGCATTTTTTTCTTAGGCTAGTCTTTGCCAGCATATTATACAATAGTGTACAGTATATACTTTGATTTCCAATTTTGTACTCAATAACAAATGTCACAAAGTCAAGTATTGATTTCTTACTGCTAGTCAGCAACTAATCTCTTACTTTAGGGCTATGTTTTCCTTGTGATGAACATAAGTTACCTTTTTTGGTTTAGAATGGTTTATACGTACTTGCATGTATCTACCTCTGTCACTTATTAATATGAGTATCCATTTAAAATATATATTATTATTATTTTTTGTGCTATAATATTATTTCCATTTGCAAGTGAAGTACAAAATATTTTTTTCTTAGGCAAGTCTTTGCCAGCATATTATACAACAGTGTACAGTATATGGTAGTATACTTTGATTTCCAGTTTTGTACTCAATAACAAATGTCACAAAGTCAGGTATTGGTTTCTTACTGCTAGTCAGCAACTAATCTCTTATTTTTGTGCTATGTTTTCCTTGCGATGAACATAACTTATTTTTTTTTGGTTTAGAAAGGCTTATAGGTGCTTGCATGTATCTACCTCTGTCACATATTGGCAGCTTTCCATGGTTTTTGATCGCAAGCAGTGTGTTGTTTTTTGTCCCAGTTTTCTTTGGTCACACTGTTTAACTATAGATACTTAAAGTTCTTGCATTTTTTTGTAATTTACGCAACACAATCTTCATTTCATGAGCATTTCAGAATACTTCACAAGTAAATGTACCGTTGTCAGGCATTAGTGTTTTCCTAAGATTCATATTCATCAGTCATTTACCTTAAGCCAGGTGAAAAGTTGAGAGTTCAGTACCTGCTAGTTAGTTTTATGTTTGGTAGCACATCCAATTAGTATTATAAAGTAATGTGTATTGTGTTCCATTGAAAGTGTATCGAATTGATATACATCAGACTAAAAGTCGTTTTTTGGTCATTAGCTACTGGCAGTAATCTGCCACAATTTAAATACTGTAATGCATGATCACTATAACTTATTTATTGATAAGAAACGGTTGTTTCCAGGGAATAGAAAGAGTCAGTGATCCATAGCTGTGATTTTACCTATTACAAAACTAACCCACTTGGTAACCTCACTGTGTACAAAGTTGTGTGATTTTTTTTTTTTTTTTTTTTTTTTTTTTGGTGAAGCATATTAATGTACAAGTGTAATTTTGGTTGACAAATTTTGTATTTACATATTAGTTTTATATACCAGTAAATGAATAAAAAATCAACATGCTGAATGTATTTTTTTCACTAAGTTTGTAACTGAGATAACACATTTGATTATTTTTAACTTGAAAGAGGTTATAGGTGACTACATATTTAACAATGTACATGATTTGCTACACAGATCAGAATGCACTTAAAAATCAAGGTAGCTCATACCATATGGAAATCTACATATGAAAAGCATGTATCATACTCAAGTGAACAAGTCCATTGTAAACTCTGAATTCCAAAATGAATGGGTCCAAAGGCTTATGGAAAATGGAATATTTTGGCCAGGAGAATAAGTAGGCAAAATTAATGCACTATGTGGCTCACAGTACCATGAAAATCAAGTACAGTTCCAAGTATTATTGATCTAATTGATGCTCTGAGTTTATTCATGTCCATGAAAGGATTTAGTCTTCATCATCACAATGAATGCGTGTGGGCAAATATTACCATTAACCCTATCTCTCTATCTATTGCCAGAAGCCATAATCCCATACGGGGTGGCCATTTGACCGAGTTATTTGTTTTACAGGGAGAGGCACTAACCCTCCACCAACCCACTTCCTGACATGTAGGGAGCACATATGGTTTGATTATATGGTTACCACCCTGCGTTGTAAATGGTTTCTTGGCTTACAGGAAAGCATTTGGCTTGTCACTCAATGTAAAGCCACCTGTAAATGAAAGAAAAGCAATAAGTGACAGGAAAGATGGGAGAAATAGGAAGAGAGGAGGGCAGGCAGAAAAAGAATGATAAAGGCTAAGGAAAAAGTAGGCAGCACTACAACAAGTGAGTCTCACTTGCCTGAAATAATATCTCGTAAACTTTACATTTAAGGAAATTGCATTTTTGGAGTTGGAATATTGTACTGTATGGATAGTTGAAAAGGTTGTTAGCCTACTACATAATGTAAGCTTACGTGAGTAAAAAAAATATGTAGCGTATTTCACGGTAGTTTTGAAATTACAGTATTACCATAATTTTAATCCTTACTATATAAATTATAAAACATACATTAACAATAACTGCCCACTACTAGTCCTGTTCATTTGACACTAGAAATTATGAAAACCAGTTATTTACCACCTTCTTTCTTATTGCCTGACCAGAACCCAATGAGTTTTCTCTAGCTGGTGGGTATTGATTGTCTCTGTCATTGTCCAGCATCTCATTATTGGGTATCGGTATCCTTCGCTTTACGCAGTAATTGTGCAACAACAAGCAGGCAACAGTAATCTGGGCACTTTTCTTGGGTTCATACTGTAAGGTCCCCCCCCCGACTGATGAAGACACCTAAGGGTTAGGGGGGTATTAACGCCAATGCAGACGCAAAAAACACGTTTTTTTTTATTCAATGATTTGATGTGACAAGGTCAAACATAGGAAGCATTTTGAAATACCATGGATGTTTGACAGAATGATCATAGTATTATCATATATAATTATTTTTGCCGTATTCTAAGTAGTTTTTGAGATATGAGGTGTAATATCAAGTGCGTCTCCTTCAAAAAACCTTAATGAGACGCACCCATTCCAATGGAGACGACCTTCAATGATTTCAGAAAAATAAGCAAATAAATCAGATATCCTTACACATAATACTGTGGCACCAATGCCTCTTAACATAATAAATTCATTATTTTGATTGATCATATGCTATATAGGTCGCTACCTATAGACAATGGTATATTTTAACAAAATAGTATGACCTAATAATCTGTGCAGTAACACCTTGATAGGGTAATAGACAAAATAGAAAGAATGTGTATACATACATATTACAACAGCATTGTGTAAGATATCATTTGTAAGCTCAGTCATTAAGCTGATTTTCAGCTTAAAGTTAATATGCAAAATAATTGTAAACCTCCAGCAAAAATTACATCACAGTCCAGTTCAGGCAATGGCTACTGCAGCCTACAAAATGATGTACTGTACAGTCCAACTCGGACATTATCATTAAACTGGTGAACTTAAAAGGTTTATCTGTATCTCGTAGAGAAAAAAATATAGACCTTTGCCTTATGCTGATTTTTTATAGCCTGTCACTACTAGTCCTAGTCTTTCTGAAAATAGGATCTGACTGAGGACAAAATTGCAGTAGGAAACTGAAATCCAGGTAAGGGGTTCAAAAGTGAGGGCTTGGGAGACTCAAGAACTACTACTTCACTCCTGTACACAGGATATGAGATATCTTCAACTTCTGGAAAGTAGAAAAAGCCCAAAGACTTCTCTCTTAAAAAGGACATTGTAATTTCCCCAGTGTTATCAACTGACTGGACTTTTCCAGTGTACACCTGGAATGATGGTGTCTGAAACCTGCCCCTGGCTGACATATGATGTTTCTCAACCTTTACTCCAATCCAAGAGTCTTGTCCTGGCTCAGTCAAGGGTAGCTTGATACCAAAATCACCACCACCATCTATGTCAATGCTACTATCTGAAGTAGCCCCACCATGATCACTGATATTTCTAGCTTCTTCATCTCCAGAGGATGAGGTTAGATCATCAGCTGCCTTGGGATCGGTATCTTTGAGCTGTTTATCCTTGGGTTTGGCCTTTGGTTGAGGTGTAGGCCTATGCCTACTTGATGTGCTTGTCAATCTTGCTGAGCTTTCTTCTTTTCTTTTCCAATTCACATTTGTCTTTCTGTTCATTCTGTCGCTTTAATTCTTTTATCATCTTCTTTGATGAAATGGAGTACACTCTATCTAACATATTCCTTATAACCTATGGCCCTTTTCCTGGTCTGCGTTCAGGGTAAAATTTATGGTACTGGAAGAATGGACTGATACTTCTTGATACCTCTGACATTCCACTAGGTCCAGGTGTAAGACATGAAGGTGTGCCATTAGGATTAGATGGACCCTCAGTTTCATCAGTGGTGGATGGGACACTTCTAGGAGGAGACCTCATGAACTCCATAGGCAGTGCAGCACGATGAAATGGCACACTCAGATACTTCAATAGGAGACCTGAGTACCCCTTAGAGTCAATGATCATGTCACAGAGAGACTCTTCGTGGTTGTACTTCTCTTTTCTTTCATGTGCTGTGGTTACATTCAGGATAGGAGCAGTCTGGGAGCCTCTGTGTGTAAGTTGCAGTGGGTCGGTCTGACTTGACCTCTTTGTTTTCCCTCCTTGATCTACTCCCTCAAAAATGCGGATATCACTTGCTCTCTGTGCTTCAGCACTTTTTAACTTTGATTAATCTGGACTCTGGGGATTGAATGGAACCAACCCACATTTAGAAAATCCAGCCATTATGTTCTCCGCCTTCACATATTTGTAGTAGGCTGGAAGAAACACTTTGGCAAAGTTAACCTGTGTTACTGATTCATCATTATGAGCATGTTCCCATTCCTTCGCAGTTTTACTCCACCCTCTTTTTAGGGGCCCAAATACTGACACATCAAGACGCTGCATAATGTGTGTGGTATTTGGTGGCAATCCATAGAGGATGATTTTCTGTTCATTCAGAGTCTTTGCCAAATAAAAGTTGTTGCGTGTCTCGTGCCAGTCAGTCCAGACAATGACTGGCCTCTGTATCCCCTGTTCATTAAGCCATTCATTGAATGAATTACACAGAAATTCATATAGTGTTTCATATGTAATATACCCCTTGTCACTTTTGCCAACAATGAATTCATATTCCTGTGGGAACTGCTCAGTAATCATGGGGTTGATCCTCTTCCGTGGATAGATGATCATGGGTGGAGGTATACGTCCATCTGCGCATACAATGGCAAGGACTGTAATATTTGATTTCTGTTGTGATGAGGACTCCTCAAACACAGCCTTCTCCCCTTTTATGGCAAGGACCCTGCCCTGTTTTGGCGACAGAGAAAATCCCGATTCATCTATATTGAAATTTCTTGAGGGGTCCCCGAGAGCATCTAGTGCATCAATATCAGTCAGATACTGGAGTGTATCTTCAAACCACAGCTGTATGATTGCATGACTGATGTTCTTTCGTGCCGTTGAAAGACTTTCAGGTGTTCTGAGTGTGATGTTAGGGTGCCTTTTCCTAAATAATGTCCACCACTTTTCTCCAGGAATGTTACCTTTGAAGGATGGAGGCAACCTTCTTTGGTAGTCCGCTTCTTTCTCCTCTGCAAGAATGTCTGCAACGGCCTGAAGTACATTTGTCTTTGTCACTGGGTGAGCTCTGTCCATTGATAACTTTATGTAGTTTTCCAAAACCAGTTCCTCTGATTCTGTAAGGTTTTGGGTTCCAATTTCTTACTGACTGGATGATATCCTGAGATTTTGTGACGAAGTGTAGCCTCTGGTATTCCATATTTCTTGGCTGCAGACCGAACGCTCATACCAATCCTGTGAGCAACAGTGAAAAACAAAAAATATTGAGAATGTAAGCAGGTGAAAGTGAATGGAGGGCATGTGGAGCAGACTAAATAACTAAATGTGGAATAAGTTTGAATACCAAATGAATTTGAAGTTGGTGGTAAATATTAATGAATATAAGGCAGCCAAAGAGGGTATGAAAAGTTTAAGTAAGGGATGATATGACAATCAGTCCTTAACTCTGATGCAAAAAGCACAGCATGCACAGATCTATTACCATGCATTTCAACTTTATAGTGAAGCATTAAGCACCAAAACATCAAAAACTAAAATCAGGAATTTGACTGTGATCAAACAGTTTCATTAACAAGCGCACTCACGTTTTATGATCATCAATAGCAGATAAAATGTCACCATGACTATACTGGGTTCTAGCACTTAGCCTGCTTGGCTTTTGTTTAAGGGTTTTGTTCTTGTCTGTCATCTCCACTGTATGTCTTTATCTTATCAGGATTTGCTGCTCTATTGTATTTAGTCTTTATCAGTTTATCTGAAAATGTTTGATTACTTTTCATGCATCTGAAAATGCAAAGAGATTAGTGTAAACAAGGTATGTAGTTGAGAAATAATTATTTATTCACAACACCAATGCAGATGCAGCACAACGTCCCCAACCAGACGTGCGTCTCTACAGTATAGGCCACACGCAGTGCGTCTCCACTGGGTCAAGTACAGCCCATAGCCTGGTGAAGCAACCTCCATTATGGTTGAGGGAAACTGGTCCTTGAGTATGGCAGCAGGAGGGGAGAGGTTGGGCTATACCTGCCATGTAGCTTATGCCCTTCTAATTTCAGTTTGAAAAAATGCGTCTGTATTGGTTTTTGTCTTATCCATGAGCCAATAGGGACGCACCCTCTTTTCCCATCAAGCGTGCATGCAGAATTGAAGGTAGACATGCAACAGATAGTTCAAGCCATGCCCTTTCCATCTGTAAAAAAAAGATTGCAAATCCGAGTTAGAGAAACATGAAAACATAAGCTTCGAAAAAAACAACTTTCTTAGCTTTGGGCTAAGAAATCATAGTTTTCCCTGCCTTTTTTTCAATTTTATTTTCTCATGCTAAATATATGGGAGCTACAAGCTTGGTAGTCTGTGGAGACATCACATACAAGTTCCACTACTTTTTATAGAAAATTCATACTGCCAGCTCGTATAATTTTGTACATAGAGTTTTTTCAGCTTCACCTGCGTCTCTTCTAGCTAAGGCGTCTCCATTGGCGTTAAACTTTACATTTAAGGAAATTGCATTTTTGGAGTTCGAATGTTGTACTGTATGGATAGTTGAAAAGGTTGTTAGCCTACTACAAAATGTAAGCTTACGTGAGTTAAAAAATATGTAGCGTATTTCACGGTAGTTTTGAAATTACAGTATTACCATAATTTTCATCCTTACTATATAAATTATAAAACATACATTAACAATAACTGCCCACTACTAGTCCTGTTCATTTGACACTAGAAATTATGAAAACCAGTTATTTACCACCTTCTTTCTTATTGCCTGACCAGAACCCAGTGAGTTTTCTCTAGCTGGTGGGTATTGATTGTCTCCGTCATTGTCCAGCATCTCATTATTGGGTATCGGTATCCTTCGCTTTACGCAGTAATTGTGCAACAAGCGGGCAACAGTAATCTGGGCACTTTTCTTGGGTTCATACTGTAAGGTCCCCCCCGACTGATGAAGACTACTAAACCGGGACTTCAGCATTGCTCTCATCCTGGCATGGCTCCTGTTGTACCCCTCTCTTCAGCTGGAGTAGCTAGACTGGCAAATGGGGACATAAGATATGACTCTAGAGGGTATCAACTGTCTCCTGCAATGGTTATACAATTTTCTATGAAGGGGATCATAATCTCATGATGTTACTCATATACAATGTTCTATAGCACACTGAACATATGAAGAAGCATTTTTGCATGAAGGCCTAGACACAAGTATGTATCAAGCAAGTATGACTGTGGATGATGACAGAGGAGTTAATGTGTGCTCTTGTCCAAAGTTACTGTATATCTATCTGAGTGTGGGACATCCAGACGGAATTTTGAGGTGGGATTAAAACTATCAGTACTGTGATTCATGAAAGATGAGAAGTATAAAAGATGTAGCTAATCATGTACAGGAGGACTGAACTGCTTCAAATAAGGATGGCTATTGTATAGATGCTTTGAAGGTGGGACTAAGTTTGGTAACTGATGACCTCAGTGTGTAGCAAAAGGGTAATGTTGTCAGGAGCAGCAAATGGCATAGGGTTTGCATTTACATATTTGCTGGCTGTAATGTGAACCACATATTACAGTATGAAGATAAAAATTGGTGCAAATGATTATGCTTGTGAGGTCTACCAGAGTAGATGATGGTGTTCAGTAAATGTGTGTCTGGTCCATCTCTCCGAGTTCATGCTTTTACTCTCTTTGCCACCTAAATACATATATCTTCACTCAATCTTGAAGCATAGAGTTTAGAAAATAAGAATGGTAAGTCATGATTTGTTTTACCGGCTTTTTTTTTTTCGCTCCTTTGACCTGATCGATGTACTTAATTGGTGTTATGCTCTTTCTTAATTCTCCTACAAGGCAGATGAAGGTACAAAAGAAACAACAGAAAAACATCCATTGCCGGTGTCGTGTGCATGGAGTGATTTATGCTGGAGGTTACCGATCCGTTCAATGCCCATGCACTGAGTGCCCTTTATAGCTGCTATGCTGAAAGTATTCACATGATATCTCAAGAATTGTGCCATTTATCAACAACATTTTATGAATTATGCGTGTCAAGGAAGTAGCTGGATGTCTTATCGACTTGTAGGTAAGTATACGTTGGTAAATCGAACTGTAGGACTATATAAAAAAAAAACATATGTATGTTACAGGCAGATTGTGAAATCAGTCATTTCGTGAAATAAGATTAGTTTATTAATGCTGGGTTGATTTAAGATAAGGTTAGGCTAGGTAAGGTTAAGGTTTGTTTAGGTTAGTATAATTTAAGCTGAAAAGAGAAGCGAATGGTAACATCCAGCATAAGTCACTCCGTGCATGATACCGGCAACATCGCTACTACAGACTATGTACACTCAACAGTACAGTATGCATAACTAATTTGTTTAGGAAATTATTTGCATAAGATTAGCTTATTCAGGCTTCAATAAAATAAGGTTATCTTAGTAAGGTTATTCTATTGCATATTTTTTCTGAAAAAATATATAACAACAATAGGCAACATGAGCATACTGTACATTATTAATGTACTTACCCAATAAATAGGTCCCAAACTGACCAGCCTCGAAACGTTCTCTCAGTGGGCAGTTTCTCCAAATGAATGAATCATGGATGCTACCTGGATACTTTGCGATGTAGCTGGTGATAAGGTTGCTGCTGTTGCACACCACTTGCACATTAAGTGAATGATACTGCTTGCGATTAATGAATATTTCTTCATCTTCATCTGGTGCTTTGATTGGGACGAGTGCAATCAATGGCTCCAACAACTCTGGGGAAGCCACTGATTTTGTTAAAGTCTTGTACAGTTCTGTTAATTTCAATAGCACCACTGGGCATTCTTATCTCTAGTCTAGCCTTCATATTAAGCGCTCTAATAACTCGATTTATAACTCTGCTGACACTGGCCAGAGTCAGGCCAACAGTCTCCAGTGACATTTTGGAAACTGCCACTAGCAAAAAATCTTAGGGCAGTCATCACTTGTGTGTGCACTGGAACTGCATGCGACCTCAGAGTTTGATGTTCCAAAAAAGGTCTAAGTTCATCACACAACCGTATCAGTTCTTGCCGAGGACACCTGTACACTCGAAGGAGGTGTTCAACACTAATTTGGAGTGGGTCGAGAGGGTCTCTATGCCTTCTTTCTCGGTGCAACTGGCAATCATGAACATATGCTATTACTAACATCATCACTTGCACCACGTCACCTGTCAAAGGCTGTAAGTTCAGAGCTCCTGTATGTAACCTTATATCACGATTATTCCAAGTATTCACGAGTATGGCGAGTGTGAAAGGACACATGCTGCCAAAAAATATTAAATGGCACTATATTTCAGTGTTATTATAGTCGCACTGAGGCACAAGAGTAATGTTCAGGGCACAGAAAGGCCACTCTGCTACAGTGATGTGTTTACCGATCGGGTTATGCTTTGGATGTTTACCAAACCTATTTCCGGGTTATGTTCGCCTACGACATCATCCGGGGGTGTCCTAACCAGGGTGCGGATGCTCATAACTTTAGTCCCAGTCGTTGCTCGCCAGCGCGGGACTAAGTCATCAGCTGTGTTCACAATGGCTGCCGTCTGCGATGTTCGAAACAGTTTGGGCACCATGTTGTGACGTCAGCGGGACTATCTCTGGTTGCAACTCCATCAAAATTTACGACTGGTACCGAGCAGTCCTAAAGCCCATTCAGCACGGTCGTAAGGAAGCTTTGAGACTCTCATCAGTGTTATCTACCTCTCAAAACATTAGTTACGGTAAGTGTTTGTAATACATACAAGCATATAGCGGTATTTTATTATGGCAAGGAGCACAGGGAACTCTCTCATGCATGATTTGTGCTTGATTATCGAGTTTTAAGTGACTAGCTATGTGCAGCATAATTTTATCTCATGAGTGTGAAAGCCTCTCTATGATGCCACATACTTGCTGTGAAGTGTTGGCTACTCATATATTTTCATTAGGTATGGCATGTGAACTGTTTTTCTTCTACAAACCCTCGTTCTAAGTTAGATGTGGGCAGAATTGGTATTTTTCCCGATATATTACAGTTTAGGACACTACTGGAATTTCACATTTTAACCTTCATTCTCTAGAGTATGCAAATTGAATTCCAGAGGTGTCCTAAACTGTTAATTTACCTTTTTTTCCCCCCCTTTAGGGACTTTTCATTAGCTCACGATTTTAGTATGACCAGTATGGGCTGTGAAGTGATAGGTTAGCGTCTTTAGGTAACGATAGGGTAAATGTTTACAAGTGCACCTGCCTCATGGTAATGAATTTGATATAGCTCAATAGGTACATCTTGATGTCTACTTCATATTATTCTAATTCATCCATGGCTAAATAATAGTCTTTGAGATATTAACGAAAACCCACCACCACTTTGCACTTAGCTTAAAACTTAATCTAACCTACCCTAGTCTAGCCTAACCTAACATTACTTAACTGGACCCCACTGACCTAAAAACAATTTAATTATCACCGTAATCATGAGGCCTTGGCTTGACAACCTCCAAGCAGGTTTGGGGTTTAGGTTAGGTTAGTTAATTTAGGTAGATTAGGTTAGATTGGGACTAAAACATTGTTGGATAGGCCTGATTGTTATTAACAAATATAAAATCTGTCAAAGTAAGAGATTATAAATTAAAAAAGAAAAACATTGCAAAACAGGTCTTAAGTAACAAATTTCCAGTTCATTGATAAAACTGAACAGTATTTAGACCTCATTCAAGCATATATATGTCCTGCGGATTTTTAGTTTTTAACCCGTCATGAACCAAGCGATTTCGCACATCCGACACCCCCCAATCCCGAGCTATTTTTGATTTTTTTTTTTTTTTTTGTGGCTAAAACCTCTGCTTTTGGCGAGAAACATCGAAAATTCATAGAGAAATCGCTCACCCGAGGTTTAAAATACTTGATCCAGGTAGCAGTACCTCCTTACCTTACTGTTTTTTTTTATCAGGCTGGCTCCAAAGAAAACGAGTTCTATGTGAGAGTAGCTATTCCAAACCATTCATAAACGCTATTTATTTATTTATTTGGTTCGAATTTATATGTAGTACGAGAGTATATTGGTTTTCAAATAGTAATATAGGCAGTATATGCATTGTTTTACTCACTAACACATCAACATACCTGACCTTTTTTGGCGACATTACTTGATCATCATTTCTGACTGTTCTTCCTCAAATGCTACGTAAACTTTGTCCTCCACATTATCATCGATTAGGGAATCACTCTGGCCCTGAATGCCTTTATTGGCCAGGTTACTGGTAACAGGTGAATTGCTGAGACAGTGGCATGTGGGTTGGGGGGGAGGTCATGTGGGGTAAGGCATTGTCCCTGCCTGGCATCTTGTAGAGGAATAGAGGAAGGTGTCCTGTGCATACTTACGAAAAATCACGCACGAAAATTGAAAATTGTGTAAATTAGGGACCTTGGAATTGCACGACGTTCTGGTACGTCGACGGGTCTAGCTGTGACAAAATGTTGCAACGTACCCATACATCGACGGGATGCCTCGGGTTAAAAGATAGTTACCATATTAAGCATAAAAAGTACCTAGCCTAACCTAGTCTTACCACCTAAGCTTAGCTTTGGATTTTATTTTTTTACTGAACACTTAGTTGGGTATGTGCTTGAACATGCCCTTTCTAGTAGGTTACTGTAATTATTTCAATGATTCACAGATGGAGCTTGCTGCTGCCTACATTTTCAGTCGAGGACTACGTAGGGAAAGAAGATATCGGGACCCACTCGACCCTCTACATCTCAGTGACAAACATCTCTTGCCGGTATATAGATTCCCCCGTGAGGAAATCCTAAGGCTTTGTGATGAGCTGCAGCCCCACTTGGAACAGAGAACCAGAAGGTCACATGCACTCCTATCGCACACCCAGGTTCTGGCTGCATTAAGGTTTTTTGCAAGTGGCAGCTTTGAAACTGTTATTGGAGACAGTGTTGGAACTGACCAATCCAGTGTGAGCAGAGTAATTGATAAAGTAACTCATATACTGTGTGAAAAAGCCAATAGAGAAATAAAAATGCCAACAGCGGCACTGGACATTAATAGAACAGTACAAGATTTCAGGCGTTTAGGAAACTTTCCTAGAGTAATAGATGCCATTGATGGCACACATTCACATTAAAGTCCCAGATGAAAATGAAGCAGTGTTTGTCAATCGCAAACAGTATCACTCCCTCAATGTACAGGTTGTGTGTGACAGCAACAACAAAATCATCAGCTACACAGCCATTTTCCCAGGAAGCACACATGATGCCTTCAGATGGAGCAACTGCCCTCTGAAGCAGCATTTCCTTCTTGGTCAGTTTGGATATGCTCTTTTATTAGGTAAGTTTCCTGATTCATATATTAAATGTTAGTGCAAATTACCTTTGCTTTAGTACAACCTAGATGTAAGGGCTTTTGCCTACCTATATGAAACATAAGAAAATATATCTATCCCTTGCAAATTCATTATACGACATACTGCACTTCCATATTTTGGTCATATTGCAGGTATGCCAACAAAAATATTTGTATAACTGCATGTTACAATAGAATTCATGGGTTTCAAGCTTTCATGCAATGCATAAAGGTAATACTACCTCACATAACTCTACATTATTAGTACCACTCTCCCTGCACTTACCAAGCTTGTCCATGTCAATAGTCTGTTGTGGTGTGGTCCAGTATAATGAGATTCTGGGTGGTTATTAACATTATTTTTGTAATTGCTTCAGCCTGCGACAGCAGGGTTATGATAAAACCAAAGGTATCAAAAAGTCTCTGCAGTATTGAAGTATAATGGGCAACTTCAGAGAATAACTACACATATCTCAAACTTTGCTCTGCTAAAAGATTAATGGATTAATAACTTCATGAATACAAATTGATACAAGCAACTTTACAGGAGATAGTGGGTATCCTCTAGAGCCATTCCTGATACCCACTTGCACACCCAACAACACGTGGTGAGGAACGGTACAATAGGAGTCACCAAAGGACAAGATGTGTTGTAGAACGTACGTTTGGGGTCCTGAAATCAATATTTAGGTGCCTACATGAGTCAGGAGGAAGTCTGCAGTATGAGCCCAAGAAGTGTGTCAAGATTCTGGCTGCCTGTATGCTCCTTCATAACTACTGTGTGGATCGCCGGATTCCCTATGTCGGCAACATTGTACAAGAAGAAGAAGTACCAGTTCAGCCTGTAGGATACAACAGACAGAATCCTGGTCAAGTTTTAAGACAGGAAATTATCAGAAACTCTTCGCTTGAGTAGAGGTAGGCATATAAACAACCAGCCCCAGGTCCTGAAGAAAATCATGGATATGACCGGGACCTTCCACAGAGCGGCTCTGTAGGAAAGCATCTGCCCCCGGCCCAAGGGAAATGTCTGGATGACCCCAAAAGGGAGCCAGGGATGTGTGCGGCTGTTTGAACCCCAGGTTGTAGACTCTCTTTGATCATCAACCTCAGGGGGTGTACCTATGAGGAAAGATGCCGTCGTTTCTGGTCCATATTTTGTGCAATGTCAGCCTGCATATGCAGGATTGCCTTTTTACATTATATACTTTGTTGTGACAAATTTATTTTTCATCATCATCATCATCATCATCCGGACCTCCATTCCCACCCAAGGGCAGGGTGATGAGTAGCAATGTCCAGACAGCACAAACTTGCCCAGTCCAAATAGGCCACACTTCCATTCATTCATCATTCAAGCTCCCAGAATCCTGGCTCTACCGGATACGCCCCAAACATTCCCCACATTCTGCAGCTTCACACAGTGCATCCAATTGAGTCAATCTAGACGCTGCCATGCTCACAAGGGGTGCCAAAATCACTGATCACGCACTTCTCACAAAATTCATCCAGCCACCTCGATCTCTTGTTGGTTCCCTAGCCTCACCGACTTCCAAACCTCTCTTCCTCACACACTCATCCACCATATCTCTCCACCTTCTCCTTGGCCTACCTCGCCTCCTCCCTCCTTCAAATTGGCTCAGGTATACCTTTTTTACCACTCTATTGTTATCCATTCTTTCCACATGACCATACCATCTCAGGATACTCTCTTCGATTCTGGTGTCCACTGACTTCCTTACTCCACACCTTTCACGAATCACATTATTTCGTATCCTATCCACCCTATGTACTCCACGTACATTCCTCAGCAGTCCCATCTCCACTGCTCTTACTCTTGACTTTTTATTTTCATGCCACACCATAGTCTCACATTCATATGATATTTTTGCATTTTATAATTGTTGTTGCAGGAATGCCTTTTTACATTATAGACTTTATGATAAATAACTTTATTTTTGCCCTTTATAAAAATTGTTCTCTTCCTCACTTGCCTTATCCTGCATATGACATAAAATACTGAACATATTTGTACCTTTGGCTATACAGTACTTAACCCCAAATTGGAGTGGGAGGTAATACTTAATGTTTACTGAGGAACAAAATGGGAGCAATTAGTATTGTAGCTGCTGTAGGTATATAATGCATACCGCAGTAAGGAACAAAATGGGAGCAATTACCATTGTAGCTAGTGTAGGTATATAATACATATCACAGTAAGGAACAAAATGGGAGCATTTAGCACTGTGGCTACTGTAGGCATATAATACATCACAGTAAGGAACAAAATGGGAGCAATTAGCATTGTAGCTACTGTAAGCATATAATACATATCACAGTAAGGAACAAAATGGGAGCAATTAGCATTGTAGCTACTGTAGGTATATAATGCATATTACAGGACTCATATCACATTAGATTCATTAAGAAAAAAAAAATAGTATATAACTGAATTTGCCTACCATGTGTACATGAAGAGGTGAGACAAGCTGTGGCACAAAAGAAGAAAGCAAATAGGGAGTGGATAGCAAGCAGAGATATGGAAAAAGCTGAGAGTCGAAAGAGAGTTATATGTAGAGAGGAAAAGATTAGTAAGAGAGAGTACGAAGAGTGTGGATGAGGAATTTGAAAGGAATTTAAGTGCAGAGGGAATGTAAGAAAATGTTCTGGAAAAAGGTAAGGAGAATGAGACAGGGTGATAGAGAAGTTAGCCAAGGAGTGAAAGATAAAAATGGGAGACTGCTAGTGGAAAAGGGAGAAAAACAAGCAGATGGAAAGAATACTTCCAGGAACTGTTAAACATAGAGATTGAAAGTAATGCATGTATAAGTGGCTGAGGAAAGGCTGGAAGAAGAAAGGGAGTGAGAATAGAGGAAGAATTAAGTAGGACAGAAGTAGTGGAAGCAATGAGAACAAGCAAAATGGGGAAAGCCCCAGGAATTGATGGAGTGTGTGGTGAAATGCTGAAGCATGGGGGAGAAGAAGAACAATAGGAACCTAGTCCCAAAATCCAGCACAAAGCCGGATCATCGGCTACAAGTTGTGTACGTTAGATGGGCCGGAAGAAATGGGTCAATGGAAGGAGTATATCTTATTACAGATGGGGCTATTGAAATAAGGAACGGAATTAGATGTCGGAAAGAAGACCAACAGAGGTAAGGAAGGACATGATATTATGGAGGGAAAAATACGATGACTCTCGGAGAAAGTCTGCAAGAAGGGGGGGACGTTGGAGGCGAGACAAAAATGGAAATGCAACACGTCGCTGTAGTGTGTAGAGTGGACAATCAAGGAAAATATGGCGTACAGAGAGAATGGTATTGCAACGAGTACAAAAGGGAGGGCGACCACCAGACATCAAATAAGAGTGGGTAAGTCGAGTATGACCAATTCTAAGGCGAGCTAAAGCCGTCTCCCACCTCCTATTACGGTGGCAAGGGGTCGACCAAGGAGAAATAAACGGTTTAACAACACGTAGTTTGTTATTAGTGATAGAGTCCCAACAAGACTGCCACCGGTGCTGAAGGAAGGATGACAGAGCAGGAAGAAGGTCAGAGACTGGAATGAGGAAGGAAGGAAAAACATCCCTGGTAACTGCCATACGAGCCAACTGATCAGCACGTTCATTGCCCGCGACGCCCACATGTCCCGGGACCCAACAGAACTGGACTCTTTTACGACGAGAGGAGATACGGAACAAGCATTCCAAGATACGAAGAACTAGAGGGTGAGAAGCAGAAGGTGGCTGAAGAAGGGATAGAGCATTATATGAATCAGAGAATATCACAAATGAGGAGGAGGAGACATGACAAATATATCGTAACGCAAACAAGAGGGCATATAACTCTGCTGTTAGAACACTTGCATAGGTAGGAAGGCTAAAATGATAAAAAGTGTCAGGAAAGAGTATCGCGAATCCAACGCCAGCAGGAGTTTTTGAACCATCAGTGTATATAGGGGCTGCAGAGGAATGTTGGGAGAGATGGTCTGAAAACCGAGAACGGAGAATGAATGGAAGAGAATTGGACTTGGAGTAAGGGAAAATGGAAGAACAAATGTGGGGTCGCGGAAGTAGCCACGGAGGAAAAAGACATGTGCGGAAAGGAAAAAATTACTAACAGTAAGAGAGGAGCGCGAGAGAAGAGTACGGGCTCGAACTGCAAATGGTGGCTTGGTCCTAGGAGTGGAAAATATGCCTGAGTCAGGACTGGGAGGAAAAAGAGAAGGGGTATGAGGAAAACAGTGCAACTTAGCATAGGTACGAAGAGAAAGAAGAGCACGACGGCGGAAGAGTGATGGAACTCCTGATTCAGTATACAGACTCTCAACTGGGGATGACTTAAAAGCACCAAAAGCCAGACGCAAACCGTGATGATGTACAGAATCAAGTTGTTGGAGGACGGTGTCTGAAGCAGAAGAATAAACTTAGCAACCATAATCAAGTTTGGAGAGAACGAGAACAACATGGAGGCGAAGGAGAGTAGTTCGATCAGCACCCCATGACACATGAGACAAAGTTTGTAAGAGACGGAGGCGTTGCAAGGCTGAGGTTTTCAAGGAGGCAATATGATCTTTCCAAGTAAGACGGGAGTCAAAAAGAAGGCCAAGAAAGGAAGCGGAGGTTTTGTATGGGAGAGGAGAGCCATAAAGAAAAAGAGGTGGTTGAGGAATATGATGAGAATGAGCAATGGTAATAGCATGAGACTTAAGAGGAGAGAACCGAAAGCCATGAGAAGTGGCCCATTCTGAGGCAGCAGAAACCGCACGTTGAATAAGAGCACCAAGGGCAGAGATGTCAGAATTGGAGGCATATATTGTAAAATCATCAACATATAAAGAAGAGTGGACGCCAACTGGGAGACAAGAAACAATCTCATTAATTGCCAATAAAAATAGAGTAGTGCTAAGAACACTGCCTTGGGGAACACCTTCGTATTGTGGAAATGAGTCTGAATAAGTATGCTGGACACGGACTCTAAAGAAACGAGCTGATAGAAAATTCTTTAAGAAGACACCAAGGTTACCATCAATACCACAAGAACGAACTGTGCGTAAAGTATGGTAGTGCCAGGCTGTGTCATAAGCCTTCTCAAGGTCGAAGAATACTGCGATAACAGATTGTCAAGTGGCAAAGGCCGAACGGATATAAGTCTCTAGATTTAGGAGGGGAGTTAAGGTGCCGCGAGCTTTTCAAAAACCAAACTGTGAAGATGACAAAAGTTGCTTGGATTCTAGGAGCCACATAAGACGATGATTTATCATACGCTCGAATAATTTGCAAAGACAACTGGTAAGAGCAATGGGGCGATAATCTTGAGGGGCATGGCCTTGCTTTCCCGGTTTAAGAAATGGAAGGATGGTGGCACTACGAAAAGAGGGGAAAAAATACCCTCTGTCCAGATACGATTATAAATAGTTAATAATAAGGCCATGGCCTGGGGGGAAAGGTGACGGAGCATATTATAGTGTATGCCATCAGGACCCTCACAAGTGTACTTACAAAGACGAAGGGCAGAGGACAATTCATGGAGCGTGAATGGCACGTTATATGACTGTCTAGACAACAGCTTGAAGACAACTGGCATACATTCAGTAGCAGTTTTAAGGGTAGGGAATTCGGGTGAGAGATGAGAACCGCTACTAACATTACTAAAATGAAGACCTTAGCCATTAGCAACTAGATGCGCATCTGCAACTGACTCCCCATCCAAATGTAGGACAGGGGAGGGCATGGGAAGATGTTTACCTGCTATTTTGCGTATACGTTTCCAGACGGATGCAATGGGTGTATTGGCAGTAATGGTGGAAACGTATAATCTCCAGCTATGACGTTTAGCCCGTTTAACAGTCTTATGAAGAACCGTTCGGGCCTTTTTAAACAGCAGAAATGCACTCTGTTCATCCTGCGTTTGCGTAGGAAACTCTTCCAACGTGCACGTTTAACACGGAGTGCTACAGTACAGTCCGAATCCCACCAAGGTACACACTTCAAAGTATAAGGACGGGACAACCTAGGAATCGCTGTCAAAGCTGCACTTAGAACTAACACATTAAAATAGGTGAGTATATCTAAAACAGTGGGTAAGGAAGAAGAGTATAGAAGGCACAGTTAAAGAAGTAAATAACGGCTAGTCAGCTTTCGGAAAACTCCATCGAGGGGGCCTGAGTATGGGGCAATATGTAGTAAGAGTAAGCCTTATAGGAAAGTGATCACTATATACAGTGTCCGAAAGAACGGACCAATGGAAATGTAAAGAAATAGAAGAGGAGCACAAGGAGAGATCCAGACAGGAAAAAGTATGAGTTTTGTCATCAATATGTGTTGAAGTTCCTGTATTTAGAAGGGATAATTCATTATTAAAAATAAGAGTTTCAAGTTGGTGGCCACGCGAATTGGTAACGGTGTTGCCCCATAAGGCATGACGACAGTTAAAATCTCCTAACAATAAAATTGGGGTGGGTAATTGTGTTAATAAAAGAGATAAGGCAGGGAAATCGATAGGTTGGGAGGGAGTAAAATATATGGACACCACCGTAATCCATCGTTCGAGGAAGACATGAACAAAATGACACGGAACCGTAGTGTGAATGGATAGACGTTCTAGCGGAACTGTGTGATGAACTAAAATGGCGGAAACAGGAAGAGAAGCAGGAGAAAATAAGAAACTATAGTCAGGTATGGGTACTGGGGGGGCAGACAAACGGGGTTCTTGTATGCAGACTATTGTAGGATGATGAACTGCGAGAAGATAACGAAGGTCATTACGATGGGCCGTAAAACTTCTAAGATCCCATTGTAAAATAGACATGTTAAAATTTAAAAAACTAAAAAAGTAAAACCAAGGGAAATAAAAGCTTAAGAAAAAAAATTTACAATGGATAAAATATAATAAAAACGAATTTATAGCGGACTGGTATTACTGTATATATCACCGGGTTGGTTCGATAGTTGGAACAGGAGCAGAACGTGGAGGAGGTGGATGAGCGGGACGGTCAGTATAGCCCGGTGGCATTGGAAGGGATAGAGGAGAGGGATTAGAATAAGAAGGAAGGGGAAGAAGCTGTGGGAGTGGGAGGGAGATCAGAAGGAACAGAATGGACTTCGGCTGAATGGATTATTTTTTGTGGACTCATGGGTTCCTGCAATGGAGTCACCAGAAACTCCATGATGTCTGTGAGGGTTTCACTCTCGACACTGAGTCTGTGGTGTCGGCAATGGAGTTGATACAAGTTGTGGAGCAGTTTGTGGGGTTGGGATAGGGTTGGGACTAGTTCGTGGAGTCGAGATAGGGATCTTTGATGGAGTAGTTGTCGTGGAGGGCAAGGGGCGGGAGGTACGCATTTTACGGGTTGGGGGGGAATGTGTGGGTTTTGTGAAACCCTTGACATCCGAAGTGGTGGGAGGAAGTCCACGTTTGCCAGAGGGAGGCGGGCGGCGGGCATCACGCTGTGGCAGGAGTAATTGTTGGTGGAGAGACGAAGAGGAGCGAGGGGTAGCAGCAGAACAGGAAGGGTGTTGAGGAGAAGTGATAGGAGTAGACAATAGAGGCGATAGGGAGGAAATTGGAGTGGAAGAGTCTAGAACAGAGAAAGAGTTGGAAAGAGTAACCAGAGGGGTTTGAGAGTGTGAAGTGGAACAAGAAGAGAGAGAAGGGGAGGTGGAAGAGGGTAGAACAGAGACAGGGGGGGAGGAGACAACACTGACAGTCAGAGAAGAAGATGAGGAGGAGGTATGAGTAGAGACTGGAAAAGAGGTTGGAACAGTAGGGGAGCAGGAGACTGGTGATACCAAGGGAGTAAGTGTGTTAGATTGGGAGGTGACGGCAGAAAAGGAGTTAGAGGTTGTAATGGTGGTAGAGTGGTGGGACTGGGAAATGGGGGAGGTAGTGGGGACAGGACGGGCCACTCGAGCATATGTAGTATTAGTAGAGAATCCTAGATCATGGGCACGTTGACGAGCTGCACGGAGGGAAAGACCTTTCCAGCGAATCCTGGAGACTTCGGATTCGAAGATATACACCGGGCAGTTCCGGGACGAGGCAGCATGAGAGCCTTGGCAGTTCGGGCGGACCTGGGTCTTTGCTGTGCAGGCTGAGAAGGTGTGGCCGGGTTGGGTGCAGGTAGGGCATATTGATTCTGATCTACAGTATTTGGCAGGATGTCCATAGCGCCAACATGAAGAGCACTGTCGCGGACGAGGTATGTATTCTTTGACACTGAGTCGTGTGCCACCAATAATGACAGAAGTGGGAAGATCGCGGCCCTTAAAACTGATCTTAGCAATGTTGGAGGAGTATTTCCGGCGCCCCTGAGGTGGAAGCGTGTTACACTGAACGGACAGTACTGCTAGGTGTTGGGCTGACAAGATGGCTTGTATATCTGTGGAGCATTCTGAGAAACTGTGATCTCCTATAGATATATATATGAAGGGATTAGAGCAGTTCCCGTGCTGGAGTTTAGGTGGGGATCTGGTACTGCTGCAATGGGATGACCAGAATGACCAGTAAGCGACATCACCTTCTCAGCCTGCACAGCAGTCTGGACAGTCAAAAGGCGGTCTCCATTTGGTCGTGATGTAAATGTTATGTTGGGACCTATCTGTCGAAGGAGAGAGAGATGGAGAGTGAGGTCATTTGTTGTCGGCTGGATGTTGAAGAACTTGGGCCATGTCTGGCGACCAAAAATTGATGTTACTGATGGTGGGTTTGGAAAGAGGGGGGGAGGAAGGAGAGGGGGGGGAGAAGAAGAAACAGAAGGATAGGAAGAGGAGGAAAGAGGCGGAAAAGTAGGGGGTGGGGGATCCGCCTGTCCGGGAGAAGGTTTTGAAGGAGCATCTCCCGTTGCTCCTTGAGAATTTATTAATATATCATTATTGGCCATGGTGAGCCTAATTGTAAATAACAGGAATTAAACTGGTCCACTCCTGAAAGCCCGGTCAGGAGTAAGGGCGAAAAATACAAGGGCTACTGTACCCATGGTTCCCCGAGGCCGTTAGCGACTGACACAGAAGAGACAGCCTTGCATCCCATCAGCACGGCTCTCACACCTTAGGAAGGTGAGAAGAAAGAAAATAAAAGAAGAGAAGAGAAGAAAAAGGACTAACCAAAATTAGTAGGGCCAAGGACTGGGACCCAAGGGCGGGGGAAGCAGGGTATAAGGACACCACCCCCATCATCAGGTCCCAGCCCCAGACCCCAGAGCCCCCCCACGACTACAACGGGCTTGGTTTTGGGGGGGTGAAGCATGGGGGAGAGATAGTAGTAGAATGGATGTGGAAGATGTGTACATTGGCCTGGGAGGCAGGTAGAGTTCCGGAGGATTGGGAGTCAGGCATAATTATTCCCCTATACAAAGGGAAAGGGGAAAAATAAGTGTGTGGTAATTATAGGGGCATTTGTCTTCTTAGTGTAATAGGCAAAGTGTATGGAAGGATAACAGAGTTAGGGAAGTTACAGAGGAATTGGTTGGAGAGGAGCAGGGGGGTTTCAGGAAGGGAAGAGATTGTGTGGATCAGATATTCACTCTTAGGTCTTTTGTGGAAAAGTTTCTGGAGAAGAGAAAGACGTTGTATGCAGCCTTCATGGATTTGGAGAAAGCATATGACAGGGTGGATAGACAAGGAATGTGGAACTTATTGAGAATAGATGGAGTAAATGGGAAGCTGTTAAATGCTGTGAAGAGTATGTATGAGGGTGCTAAGGCTGCAGTGTGTGTAGATAGTGAACTGAGTGAATTTTTCTCTTTGAATGTTGGATTGAAACAGGGTTGTGTCATGTCTCTGTGGCTGTTCAATCTGTATATGGATGGAGTTATAATGGAGATACAGGGTAGGGCAGTGGATGTTGGAGCAGCCCTAATGAGAGAGGGTACAATGTGGAAACTTCCTGTACTGTTGTCTGCAGATGATACTGTATTGTTGAGTGAAGATGAATGGGAACTGCAAGGCCTAATGAATGAGTTTGGGAGAGTGTGTAAGAAGCGGAATCTAAAGGTGAATATAGGGAAGAGTAAAGTTATGGTCTTTGAAAGAAATGAAGTCACTGGATGTACAGTGAGCCTGGATGGTGAGGAAATGGAAAACGTGAGTTCATTTAAGTACTTGGGTAGTGTGATGTGTAAAGATGGGAGTTTGGAGGGTGAATTACATGAAAGGGCACAACAAGGAAGAAAGGTTGCTGGTTCATTGAAAGCATTGATAAGGGACAGGGAAGTGAACATGGAAGTAAAAAAGGCATTGCATGACAGTATTGTCATTCCAACTTTAACGCATGGAAGTGAAGCGTGGACCTTCCTGGAAGGACACAAATCAAAAGTGAGAGCAGTGGAAATGAGTTATTTGAGAGGAGCATGTAGTGTTACATGGAGAGAGAGATTGACAAATGAGGAAGTGAAGGAACGTTGTGGTGTGGATGTGATACATTGCATTAGGAGAAATACACTGAGGTGGTTTGGCCATGTGGAGAGGATGGAGAGTGAGAGACTGACAAGGAGAGTGTATGTAAATGAGGTGCAAGGGGACAGAGGGAGGGGGAGGCCGAGGATGAGATGGAGGAATGGAGTGGAGAGGTATATGAGGGAGGGTGGGTGAGCTGGGAACAGGGTAGCGAAATGGCAGGGGACAGGGCGACATGGAGGCGATTTGTTTGTGGCCACCCATTATGGGATGAGGCGTCCGGCAATACATAGATAGATAGTAGGCTATATGAATACTACATCCTGTACAACATTAAGCTTGCACCTAGGTAAACCTGATCCTACGGTACTTACACACATGAGAATGACTTGTGAAAAAAACTGCCTAATTATGCCTAGCAAGGAACAAATTGGGAGCAATAACCATAGTACCATAAGTCTATACTGCATATCACATCCGAGATTCATATCGCAGAGATTTTTTAGGTTTGCACCTGGGTAAACATTATCTTGCTGGTACAGTAGCATCCAGCAGTACTGTACTCTATCCTGCAATGTTTCTTAGACACTTACATGCATGATAAAAAATATATATACCACAGTGGTAGCAAGTATCACATGCAAATTAAAAAAATACATATTCAGTAGCTACTTAGTGTAAGTGAAACCTGACATAGATATATATCACAGTGATTCCTTATGACATGGAAAGAGGACTGAAATAAATATGAATTATTCAGTACTGTACAGCACATGGAAAATATTAAAACCATTCCAGGTATGCAGTAGAAAAAAATGCTCAACTGATGAAGTAATCATAGTTGCCATCTGTCTGCTGCATACCTTATAGCTGCAGCTATTTGTGTAAGGCTATTGTCTACTATATTGTTTATTTCTTTCAGTAAATCACGAATCTCACTTTGAACGTTAAACATTTGCACTAGAAAATCAGTGTCCTTCTGTGAGTGACGGCTCGATGAGGAGGTGGGAGTGTGGCTGGCTGGGCGGGTGGGATTGTGGCTGGCTCGGCGAGAGGAAGTGTGGCTGACTGTGCGAGAGGAAGGGCTGGCTGGGTGCCTGGGAGTGCAAGTGGAAGGGTGGCTTGCAGTAAAAGTGGATGAGGGGCTTGAGAGTTGGTGGTTCGGTGCTGCGGCCTGAGGTGGTTGTGCGTGTGAAGTTGAAGGTGCATGCTCATGCCTTGACATAACAGTATATGAATGGTCATCCAAGGCCACTGCCAAATCTTGAGCAGCTTCCATGACCCCTGGATGCACCTGCTGCCAGTCCTCTTCAAATGTTGAAGAGTCCTCAACTGTAGATTGGGACACATCATGGTACACTGCCACAGGGTTTCCTTTTTCCAACTGGACATGCAAATGCTGCTCTGCTGGAGCACGGTGCTGCTCACATACAGATGGTCCTGCAGGTGCCACACGAGTCACACCTAAGGGATCAGTTGTAATTACCATACAGAATTGGCTATAGTAGTTGAACCTTGTCAGGAGAAGAATACTTACAAAAGACTGAAAAAATACACAACCAACCACACTGTTGTCAACATTTTATATGTGTTAAAACCACACTGGAAATATGAATTTGTCTTAAATTATTAATTTGTTGGGTGATATTCCCAGTATATAAGTAGGTATATTTAAATTTCTTACCCTCTGCTAATGCAACTTCATCTGGGTGCAGTATACCAGGAAGACCTGCGATGGCATTGTCTGGTATGAGATTCAGGACTGCCTCTTCTGCTGCAGTATATTCAATTTTCTGGGAAGGTCCACCACCAGAGAAGAAAGGAAAAGTGTAATTAACAATTAGTATGAAATTTACAAGCTGTGACTAATATCCCACTGGCTGCAGTAAACTAATAATGTTACATAATTCGTCCCCATTGCGTTTCATAACCCAAAACCCACTTTATCACCGTTGTTTTTGGAGAGCTGGGTGGCACATCAGTAGCTTGCATAGCTCGTGATCTTGAGGTCATGGGTTCATACACACCCCGGTTCCTACTCAGCTGAGAGGGTTAATGCTCTCATGACCCTAGCAGGGCTATCTGGTCTATAATGGACAAGCTCATTGAAGATTTAAGAAAAAAAAATCACTTTGTTTATTACTTAAATCCTGAAGTAACCCACCCCGTGCCAGTGCCGTTTTAAAACGGTCTGATGTAATTGCGCACTCAGTGCCAGTGCCGTTTTAAAACGATCTAAAATAAAAAACTTCACTGTGACTGCATTTTTCAAGTTTCGTGGGTAAAAATTGGCAGGCATGTAAGGTAACTGCTCCTCTACCATCCCCCGGGCTGTCAAGGCCATACACTCACTCGCTCCCCCCTTCATGCTCGCTCTGCCTCACTCTGCCTGTGTGCCTCACCCAGTGCTGGACATAGTGAAGGCATTTTGTAAATATTTTCATGTAAATGTAAGTTGTGAATATTTTCTTGTAAGTGTAAGGACTACATAGTAAAGTCAAGTTGTAAATACCTTCTTGTAAGTGCCAGGACTGTACATTATGAAGTCAGGATGTATCTATCTTCAAGTAAGTGTAAGATAATTCATTCACAGTGAGAAAGACATGCAAATTGTAATGGATGCTGAAGTAATAAGTAATCAGAAAAGTGTACAGAACATTGCAATAACTTCCCAGCATAAATACCTGAGTATACCTTACACAGTAAACGGCTTTCTCACGTACGTGGTGAGCATGAGAGAGTGGCTATACCTGTAGACGAGTGTGCCGGACTGAATAAAACCCATTTCCGAGCCTCAATCAGCATTTTTAACAGCGAAATTCGTTGTTTCCACATAAAAATCTATCATTTTAGCCCCCCCCCCAAAAAAAAAGATCGAGAAATGGCCGGGACTGGGGTGACCCATAGAGCTAAAAATAGCAGGCACGTGGCGGGTTAAAATAGATTTTGGGGCTTTAGGTTATGTTAGGTTAGAGTTTAGGTAACATTTGGTAGGTTTACTTTAAACAAGGTTAGGTTTTACACTTACAGTATGTTAGGTTAGGTGTAACAAGTTAGGTTAGGATTTATTTTGTCAGGTTAAGTTAGGTTAGTTGGTAAACGTTTACAAGTGCAACTGCACTGCAGCAGTGAATTTTAAATAGTTCAATAGGTACATCCTGATCTTAATGTCTACTCCCATATTGTGACGCCCAAGACCTAGACACCCCGAAACCTGGACATTTTGGGTCAGGTTCCGGATTTTCCCTTTCGTATCTGGATAAAAGGCCATCTGAACCAACATCTGAATCGAACCAAGACACCAAAAATGACCAAGAAAATGTCGAAATAAACAAAAAAATTCAGTCCCAAACACCAAATTTGGCCAGAGAACGTCAACATAATTTAAAAAAATGAACTGTGTCCATCCCTACTCTTTAAATTTGCCACACGATAACAAAAGCCCTCCTCCCCTCCCCTAAAAAACACTACCTTTGCAAGTATGTATTATAAAAATGTATTGTGATTTTCCTATGCTTTTCAAGGTATTTCCTCCTATGATCATGTATCAACATACCTGTTCCTTTCTGATACTGCAAGTCCTTTGCCCTTTTCTGCTTAACTTCTGACTTGAAATGCTTGAATTTTGTTTTTACATCCAAAACATCACGTTGAATTCTGCTGACAGCATTGACAGCATCACTAACATACTGCCAAGCTGCCGCCTTCATCCTGACTCCAGTAGAGGCACCGTCACATGAAAATTTTCCAAATATAATATCTTGATTCTCAGCAACACTTGTTGCCATAGCCAGCAGCTCTGCATCACTGAAGTTTGGGCGCCGAGGTCTCTTGGCTTTAGGTTCACCTTCCATTGTGAAGTAGGCCGGTATTAGCAGGGAGAGAGGCATGTGGCGAGTATCTGTGGCGGTGATTTTTGTTGTTCCTGGCGTGCATGTTTCTGTTTAAAAAACAACCTCCTTGATTCTCATTGGCTGCCTTTTTTGTTACATTGATTCTCATTGGTTGCTATCAGATCAGCTGGCGAACTCCCTGCCCTCTACCACTTGATAGGACTAACACTTATACCCGCCCTACGACTGACCGCTTCTCGTTTGAATATTGGAGGAAGTGGTCAGTCATAAGGTGGGAATAACGTAAGACGGGACTAGGGGAGTAACCACCGACGGCGGGACTGGGATATGACCAGTTTTGAGGATCCGGCCCCAGAGTTACATGTGACGTCATAAGACGGCGGCTGAAATGTTTTGAGTATCGATGGAGTGGGCACCGTGGGCGAGATAGGACTGTCATAGCGAGATATGACGGCCCTAAGTGTTTTGAGTATCCGGCCCCTGATGAAGAAGAGAAAATAAATTGCCTTAAGGGCCAATACGCATTTACAGTATTATATAATTAGTTGTATAAATACTACCCTAGCTTGAATGGCTCAGTCCAGATTCAGTGATAGTATGAAATGCTTAGTAAGCACTTGCTACAGCATGAGAAGCCAAAGTCTATCAACAGAAACATGCATAAAATACTACAGCCAGAAGCATCAAGATTCATAAAAGTATAGTAGTTCATACAGATTACAGTGTGACATGTCAGGCTATAGACTGACAAACTTTGATTCAACAGTAGGGTTAGTTTAAAACACAGAGTACACTACCCTGATGGGCCTGAATCCAATAAGAGTATAGAACAAAATAGCTATAGTTAGTATGCTATGGCCTGGAGGACCAAGGTCCATTAAACAGTTTGAAATGCACAACTACTGGACAATATAAAATCTGCTTCGAATGGGAGTTGGGGGCTAGAATAAGAAGAGCAAGTTACAGTACTTACATAAAAATGTTATTCTCAACCCCTTACAGGATATGGGTCTTAGAATGCACATTTATAGGGTTGCCATACATTCGGATTTTCCCGGACATGCCCTGCATTTAGGTGCCCAAATCTTCATCCGGGAGGAATTTTTAAACTAAGTCTACCAATACTAAGTCGGATCACTTCCTAAAACTGCTCCAAGCTGGCGCAGGGGACGGAGCATCGGAGTGATGTCGACTGGCAAGAAAAGCCAATTCAGTTGACTCCTGACCATGGTGGTGGGTGGATGCTTGTCCCACTCACAGATCATGACATTTTTCAGTCCGAAGAAGTGAGGGGAGGGACTGAAATGTGTGAGGGAAGGTGCAGGGGTGTGGGGGAACCTACTGCTATATTATAGAGTTAAACCAGTCAGCACTTCTTCACATTCTTTGTTTTCCCATATTATCTGCCCTTTTATACATTTTGTGTTACGTAAGTCATCTGACGTCACACAGGCCACGCCCCCTTGCTCCCTGATGGAAATGAGCCGACTTGGTAATATTAGTCTTAGTTTTTAAAATTCTCCAAAAGTCCGGAATTTTAGCTTCCATCATTTCTTTTGAAAAATTTAATATACCATTGAACTCTGTAGTTACGAGAGAGAGAGAGAGAGAGAGAGAGAGAGAGAGAGGTTAGTTGTTTTCGTCAGCAGGTAAGTGTTGCCAACTTCACTGACTTAGCGCTAGCAGCTAACTAAAATATCCTTCCTTTTCCTTTTATTCAACCACGGGCTTCTGTACTTAATGCTGTTATAGCCAAGAAATAATTGGTAATTGCACACAATTATTGGCTTAGTTTTCATTTTTAGACTGATGCATTTATTATTCTTATGATCTTATCCTACATCTAAGGTGCTTTAGCATTTTTCAGTCATAAACTAGCCAGTTCTGTACTTTCCTTGGTGTCCATTATATTGTAAAAAGCTAAAAGTTTGTGGTACAGTACAGCAGTACTGGTATATATACAATATAAAATCTGCTTCGAATGTGAAGGCGGTGAAGGCAGAGAGGAAAAGTTTGAATGAAATGGAGATGAGGTGTCTGAGGAGTATGTGTGGAGTGACGCATATGGATCGAGTGCGAAATGATGAAGTGCGAAGGAGAACTGGAGTTGTTCAGGAGATGGCTGGTAGAGTTGAGCAGAGGGTGTTGCGATGGTTTGGGCATATGGAGAGAATGGATAATGAGCGATTGGTGAAAAAGATAACTGGATCTGATGTGAGAGGTGTAAGGCTGAAAGGAAGACCACGAATAGGATGGATGGACAGTGTGAAGAGAGCGCTGGATGCGAGAGGGATGTCTGTTGAGCAAGGAAGAGTGGCTGTGCGTGACAGAAATAAATGGAGAGAAATTGTGAATGAATAAGTGATGACGCAGCCCTGAGGGGATATTCTCCCGCATTTGGTCTGATCAGCTAGTCAGGTCAGGTGCGGGTAAGGGGATGGGTCTGTTATGATGTGGCAGGGGTAAGCCAGTTCTGCTGTCGGGCCCTGCTGCGGGTGTCACTGATTGCATTGCACAGTTGACCCTTGTGCGGTGTGGTGTGGTGAGGATCTGTCCGTTCTCCCCTTTGGGGCTAAGATGCGAATGTATGTGTTTGAATGAATGAGTAAATGGGGAGTGTGTTGTCCTGTCTCGGCTACCTCCCTTTCCTTGGGGGAAGCAGCCTAAATATATAGATAGTTATCGTCAAAAACCCAAAGAGTGTGTTGGGGGTGGGGGGGGAGCATGGGTTTCAGCAGAGGCGGCCTGTATTTTAACTGTTCAGATATGACAACCCTACACAATTACCAATAAATCCTAAGAATAAATACTGACTGCAGGTAATGAAAAATAGGTGAACAAAACCAGTTTCTTCAGAAAATAAACTGGTTTGTTACTAGTTACTGTGCACAAGCCACAAAGTAAACGGCTTATAGACATGGTCACGGAGTCAACACGCAAGTCTATGGGTGTCTACTGTCCTTGGTTCGGTACTACCGATAGTTAAACCCAAGACTTCTTGCGCCAACGCATCGTTGACGCACTATGGTGGTACCATTCTTATGTGGCAGTTTGGGTGGGGCACGAACCTCTGTACAGTGTTGCCACGTGTTCCATACCCACTATGTGAACGGCTCTAATATATGTAATAGGGATCACAATAAGGTAAACACATAAGAATATAATGGTAACGTGTGTATTATAATATATGAAAGAACAGTAAACTTATTATGCATAAAATATTTATACGGCAATACAGAAACGTGGCATAAATATTTTGCAGTGTTGCTTAAAAAAAAGTAGTCACTTTTATTGGCTATTACCGTATTTCTGGAGTTGGTAATAATGTCACAATTATGATTATAAGATAATGTGCAGGAATATAAGTAAAAATATGTCAATTTCTTAGTAAAAAAAAAAAAAAAAACTACAGTAAGTGGTGGAAAATCGGTCGGGACATAACGGGTTAAGACATCATTGGTTTGACTAACCAAAATTAGTCCACTGGACTGACTTCGGATGAGTGTAGAGTTGAAGAGCTGAAAAGGACTGATTCGGGACCAAAGGGGTGCCAAAATCCTTTAAGTATCGCCCACGTCTCTGTAGACAATACCCTCTCACAGGGCTCATTCTCAATATAAGTGAATTGCATAAGAAACGCAAAAGTAAAGTAAGATAATCAGCAACATTTATATATTATGAGATGGTTACCTTAAAATTCTTCCTAGCAGCTCCACTTAAGTACTTTCAAGTCCATGAGGTGCGTAAGACATTGTTCTGTAACATCAAACAGGAACTAGGTAACCAATATCCAATTTTAATTTGCAGCACATAACCCACACCGATCCCTCCCCCACAGTGTTTGGAGGAGATGGTAGGAACGAGACAACGATGAAGACAGTGGAATGAAGATGCTACCAAATGGTTAGCTAGCGTCAATTAACACTGGCAGCCGTTGGGTTGTTCCCTTATTTTAATACATGTTGCTTGACGTTAGTCAATCCCCAGATATACACTAAGTTCTTAATCCCTGTCCACACTTTCGCCTATCAGGCAGTAACTGGCGGACTGTGCCCTCTTCGGGCACAGTCTCTCAGGCATGACTGTGATGTTGTCCAAACTGCTGAGTAGCTGGCCAGACAGTAAAGTTGACCAGTAGTCAGTAGGTGGTCGGCAGTGACTGAGTGCGATATGACCATGGCACTGCAGTTGAAAAGAAAAAAAAATAACTCAGTATAGCATAAAAATTGCTGCAATTATAAAAAAAGAAAACAGTGAAGAGTGCAGAGAAACAATATGGTTAATGAGGCAACTTTTTGAGGATGGTTGGCTCATGCCTGGCGCCAGACCACCAGGAAATGTATGATGATTTCCTCCAGCTACGGGCATTGGCTGTCCGCAGGTTTGCCCATCAGAGTTCCCACAAAGTGTTCGATGATGGGCTTTAAGATCATATAATTGCTTTGACAATGTGTATTGATTACCGACATCACTATCAATTGCCAAGATATTTACCATGTGCGATATACTGTAGCTGCGATACGAGCATGGCGCTGATTCCAACATGTATCTCACAATGGTTTTATCTTTTGTCTTTTCCAAGAAAATTCATCGCAATCATTAACCCTAGGTGTCCCATCGACGTATGGGTACGTTGCAATGTTTTGTCACTCCTAGACCCATCGACGTACCGGTACATCGTGCAATTGCAAGGTTCATAATTTGGACAATTTTAAATTTTTGCACATGATTTTTGGTACGTATACACGGAACACCTTCCTCTACAAGATGCTGGGCAGGGACAATGCCTTACCCTGCATGACCTCCCCCCCCAACGCCACTGTCACGGCAATTCACCTGTTACCAGTGACCCGGCCAATAAAGACATTCAAGGCCAGAGTGATTCCCAATCGATGACAATGTGGAGGACAAAGTTTACATAACATTAGAGGAAGAAACAGTTAGAAATGATGATCGGGTATTGTCGCCAAAAAAGGTAAGGTATGTTGATGTGTTAGTGAGTGAAACAATGCTTATATTGCCTATATTACTGTTTGAAAAACCAATATACTCTCGTACTTCATATAAATGCGTACCAATTACATAAATAAATACTGTTTATGAGTGGTGTGGAATAGTTACCCTCCCATAGAACTTGGTTTCTTTGGAGCCAGCCTGATAGAAAACCCAGTAAGGTAAGGAGTACTGCCATCTGTATTGAGTATTTTAAACCTCAGGTGAGCAATTTCTTTATGAATTTTTGATGTTTCTCACCAGAAGCGGAGGTTTGAGCCAAAAAAAAATTTTTTTCCAAATTGGTCAGGATTGGAGGGAGTCAGTGGTGGAAAATCGGTCGGGATGGGGCATTAGCCAAGGACCCTGCCATCCTCAAAAAGTTGCCTCATTAACCATATTGTTTCTCTGCACTCTTCACTGTTTTCTTTTTTATACAATTGCAACAATTTATATGTTATACTGAGTTATTTCTTTTCAACTGCCTTGCGCATAGTCATATCGCATTCAATTGCTGCCAACCATCTACTGATTACTGGTTGACTTTACTGTCTGGCCAGCTACTCAGCAGTTTGGACAACATCACAGTCATGCCTGAGAGACTGTGCCCAATGAGGGCACAGTCCGCCAGTTACTGCCTAATAGGCGAGAGTGTGGACGGGGATTAAGAACATAGACTACATCTGGGGATTGACTAACGTCAAGCAACATAATTATGTATTAAAATGAGGGAAAAACCCCACGGCTGCCAGTGTTAATTGACGCTAGCTAACCATTTGGTAGCATCTTCATTTCACTGTCTTCATCGTTGTCTCTTTCCTACCATCTCCTCGAAACACTGTGGGGGAGGGATCGGTGTTGGTTAGGTGCTGCAAATTAAAAGTGGATATTTGGTTACCTAGTTCCTGTTTGATGTTAAGGAACGATGTCTTATGCATCTCATGGAGGTAAAAGTAATTAAGTGGAGTTGCTAGGAAGAATTTTAAGGTAACCATCTCATGATATATAAATGTTGCTGATTATCTTATTATACTTTTGCATTTATAATGCAATACATTTATATTGAGAATGAGCTCCGTGAGAGGGTATTGTCTGCAGAGCCGTGGGCGATACTTAAAGGATTTTGGCACCCCTTTGGCCCCGAATCAGTCCTTTTCAGTTCTTCAATTGTCCCTTGTTTCTTTCTTTTTTCCTCAAGCTTGGTATCCCTCTATTTTTCTTTCACCCTTGTGCTACAAGATCTTACTGGCTTAGTACAGTCTTCTCTCTTGTTATTTCAATATAATTTGGTGCAATATACAAGGTAGTTAGACAACAAACAGTTTAGTGTTAATTTACTGCCCATGCATATTAACATATGTGTCATAGAGCATAGTAACCCTTGAAACAGATGAAATGTAATACCAATATTACATTCGTTAAAGAAAGCATTACCGGTTCTCTTCGTTATTAATCTGATTCACTAGACTTCGTTTCACTGCTTCGAATATTATGAATAAACGAAACTACCGGTTGACTTACTGCTCTTCTGTGCTGTTGCTAGTTACGTTTTACAGATTGCTGATGCTTATTATTATATTATACTCCATGTTCGATCATTAAATACTCTATTATTCTCTATACATTGTTTCGTGCCACTCATTAGTTCTTAACCTTCATTTACGTATAATATGATGAGAATATTTGCTTCACCACCACTCAAAAGCTCAGCTAATCACGGTCCACCTTACACAGGCGCTAGGCTCTGAGCGATTCGTTCATAAAGATACATGGACTTACAGTCCCACTTCAGCCTGCGTTGAGTGCGGACGTTCTCTGCTCCTCCCGGCGCTTGTTTGTGTATTTCGAAGCTGTTTCTTTGTGTTCGGATTTTTGATATAGTCACCGGCTGCTGTGAGTGTGGGCTGAGTGCTTCGCTAGTGTTCTGTTGAGGCCTTGCCTGGCCCGATGGAGTGTTCGGGGTCGGACGCTGGTTCACTCCTGGAAAATGATTTAGCCATGTCTGACGATGATGCCTCTCCTACCGTGAACACTGGCCTGAACTGCCTGTGCCTGCCACCTCACAGCCCCTTCAGTCTTTGACCACTCATCATGGGATACAGCCTTCCACCCCATCCACTTCTAACAAGCAGCCTGTGGAGGACTCTCCTGACGGTGAATGTGTGCCTCCTGTCACCAAGACTGCCAAAGGTGACTCATCTGTGCGTGACGTGCCTGTCTGTCTGCCTCCTCAGCCTCTCGCTGGTATTTTTCCCACTTCCCACTCCTCGCCCTTGTCTCACAGTCCTGCATTTGCCCCGAGAGATGCCTACGTCAAGCTCTTCTTCAGTGGCGACCCTTCCACGGATACGAAGCTGCGATGGTTGTCTTCAGTTACCAGGGCCTTCCAACTACAGCGTGAGCAGGCAGAAGTCAAGATGGCTGCAGTCACCTCCCGGTTTGTCTACATTTCTAGGCAAAGAGAGGACATCATTAACAGAGTCTTATCTGGTGAGTTTTTCTCGCTGCCACTTGTTCTTCAGGACTCACCGGAGAGGCCATGTAAGTACCCCCAGCTACATCCTCACCCGTTTCCCTGTTGATGTTGACCCAAATCTTGCCAAGGGATATCCTGGAGTGTACTTTGCCCATTGTGTCATGCAGGATGGTTCTCCCATTAACCGGATTGTTGTCGTCTGGAGTCTTCCCGACCCACCTCCATCAGTTATTAGTTTTGACTTCCTCCCCTGTCTTCCACCGTGTGAGGTGCAGAAACTCCATAATGACCAGCCTTGGTGCTACAGATGCTGGGGCGTGGGACACATTTCCCGGTACTGCCCTGCCTTGCCAAAGTGTGCCTGGTGTGCGGCTGGCCACGAATCCAGGATGTGTCCTGTCAAGGGTGAGCCATCACATCCTGCTGCCTGCGCATCCAACTCAGAATCCCCACCTCCTCGGGACACGTCTCTGTGGAAGTGTCCGTGCTGTTTTCAGCCAGGGGTCAATGTGTGGCATGGTTGTGCTCGGCGCCAGGCCCCAGTTCGGGCCGTCACTCCCAGGCCACCCCCACCACCACCTCAGCCTGTTCCTCCCACCAGCACTGCCTCGGCTCCGACCTGGCCCTCTGCAAGGCTGTTGCCTCCCTCATGGCATGATGTACGGCTCTCGAGGACCGCTTTTCTGCTCTTGAAGCCAGGATTAACGGGCTGGTTGCAGCTCATGCCTCTTCGGATAACAAACTCTCCACCTTGGTTGAGGCTCAGCAGAGCATCGTCTCCGCCACCACCACCCTCACCGACAAGATGGGTACTATCGCCTCTCGCCTTGAAAAACTCTGTGAGTCATTCCCTTCTGGTTCGTTCTCTAACCCAGGTCGTTCGTCTGCCTCCACTCTCCGGTCACCTTCTTTCAAGCATAAGGTTCGCTCCTGATTGCCAGCTAGATGTCATCTCCTGGAACGTCTCTGGTATCACCAATTATGCTAAGCTCGCTCAACTCAAGGCCTTTGTTTCTCGACACTACCCTAGTGTTATTTTTCTCCAGGAAGCGTTCCCAGGCCAGCCGATTGCTGCTGGGCAAGCTCCCCCTCTCACAGGTTATATTCTGTACGTCCATCTAGTAAGGGATGGCCTGTTGACTTACATACACAGCTCCTTACCACACCGCCTTCTCCGCAACTCCACCGACCCTGACATGACTTTCCAGCTCTTTGAGGTCACACTTGGGGATGGCGTGCTCCAGCTGTGTAATGTCTATTCTGCCCCTGCCAGACTCTCTCTTGAGGCTCTTCCTCCTCCTACAGTGCGTGGGATGGTGTATATGGGAGATTTCAATGCTCGGCATCCTGACTTAGGTGATCGTTCTGGCTCTTACAATCGTAATGGCCTTCATCTCATTTCTTACATCCACAGGCATCACCTCACACGCTGGGATACTGGCGGCGCGACTCACTCCTGGGGAGGCACTCTGGATCACGTCATCACGTCCGGCTTGATAGCATCTCGGGTTCAATGCTCCTCAGTGCCAGCCTTATTCTCTGATCACGTCGCACTTCGATTTCGTTATTCTCTGCCTGCTGCTTCTACTGCTCCTGCTGCTCGTTTACCCATTACTGTGCCCCCTAAGTATTGCCCGACGCACATATCATATATTGCCCAGATGGTACCTACTTTTAATCTTTCTTAACCTGACCAGTTATACTCTGATCTTGTCTCTGCCACTAATGATTTTTACAGGCAGTGTCTCCTGCCCACATCTGCAGCGCCGCTGTACCGCCCACTCCTGGATGCTTGATGCATGTATACAAGAGGCGAAGAAGGAGGCTGAACGTGATGGGCTCTTGTTTCAAGCCAACCCGAATCTTGGCACACTCCATCGTTATCAAACATCCAGAGATGCACTAGTTGCATTGCAGGAGTGTGTCATTACTGAGTCCTGGCAGCGTTTACGGACAGTATTAACCAACAGACAAGTGTGGCTTTCATGTGGCACCTCATCTGTCGAGTTGTCAAGAAGACGCCCGCCACTGCTCACCATCACACTCCCGCTGTCTACGCTCAAAACCTTGTCGACGCCTGGTTGGAAAAGTCTACCCCAGCAAGTCTTCCCAACCACATACAAGATGCACTCTCTTCCTGTGCTCCTGCCCGTCAGCTTCGTTTGATGTCTGCTTTGCTGCAGGATGATGATGATGATGAAGAGAGATAACCGAGTCGGAGCTGCGCCGTGCTGTCTCTCGAGGTAAGGCTTCATCCCCTGGTGATGATGGTATCACCTATGCTGTGCTATGTCTGCTGCAACAAGTTCATGGTAACCCTTTACTTAAACTGTACAATCTTTGTTTCAGAGACGGTTGTGTACGACGAGCCTGGACCAGCAGTACAATTGTCCGCATCCCCAAGCCTGGCACGGCGAAGTTCAGGCCGATTTCCCTTACTTCTTGTTTCTGCATGGTGATGGAGAGGATCTTACTCAACCGTCTCATACACAGACTTCAGGACCACCTTTCTCCACATCTGTATGGTTTCCTTCCTCAGCGCAGCACGTACCACTGCCTCGTTGACTTGTATTCTCGCCTCTCCCAGGACAGTGTGGTGGCCTTCATTGACCTTCAGAGTGCCTTCGATATTTCTAACAGAGACATCATTTTGGATCAACTTGTCGACTTTGGGATAAAGGGTAATCTCTTGCAGTGGATTCGGGGCTATCTCAGTAACAGGACCTCTCACGTGTTTTTCAGTGGTGTGTACAGTCCTCGACGCAGTTTTCATCTTGGTACGCAACAAGGGGGTGTTCTTAGCCCATTTTTGTTTAATGTACTGACGCATCGGTCGCTTACTTCTCTCCCTAATATTCCTGGAACTACGATTACATGCTATGCTGATGATATTTGTGTTCACTCTTCCTCGCCAAGGGATCTCCAGCGGTTTCTTGACTCCTCCTATGTGGCTTCCTCTCACTGTGGCATTATTCTTTCCCCAGATAAGAGCAGAATATTCTCCTGCCGCCCTCCTCAAGCTCTGCCTGACTTCACCATCGGAAGGACTGTCATTCCCTTGTGCTTCCAGTACCGCTACATGGGGGCATCTGTTAAGATCTCGGCTGTTCCCCCCGCCAGGTACCAGGGCCATCCCTTCGTCCGTGACCTGTTGGATCACCTCCAGTGCCGACTCGCACCACTTCAGTGGCTCACCAACAACTCTTTGGGAATCTCCATCCATGTGGCCAGGACAGTCTATATTACTTTCATTCGCTCTGTTGTTGACTATCTCTCCCCTGCCTTGATTCAGCTTTCCAGGACTGCTCTGGAGCCTTTACAAAAATTTCAGAATAGAGCAATGAGAGTAATTCTTGGCTGTCCCATGTCTGCCAGGATATTGAACATACAGTGTGGGCTGGGGCTTCCGCCTTTAATAGAAAGAATTTATTCTAATGTCACTTGCCTCACTGTCAAGTGCCTCCATTTCCCACAACTTTCGCCTCACTACTCTCAGTTAGTCAGGACTTCTCTGAGACCAAACTTCCCCGTTCCTCCTATTCTGCGCGGTGGACGTGCTCTTATTAAATCTGTTTCCTCTGTGCTCCACAGCCTTAATTTGGATGTTCTTGTTGCAGAAGTACTCCCAACCCCCCCACCCTGGGTGCTGCCTATGCCAGAGGTGAGCTTCACTCCCACCTCCAGGTCTGGCCCACCTTATCTTCAGCTGCAGCTGGCTCTGGAACACGTGGCGACAGTGACGTCCTCTATTACAGCTCCATATCACCTCTTTACTGACGGGTCACTGCAATCGGATGGTGCTGCTGGTGGTGCTGTCTACTCGCCCGACTTGGAGCCACCCCCAGGGGGTTGGGTTGGCTGACGACTCCGTGATCACTCCAGCTCCACACTGTGTGAACTGTCTGCCATTCTGGATGCTGTTAGCCTTGTCTGCCAACGGGGAGTAAATGCTGTCATAATATGCGACTCCAAGCCTCCCCTTCAGTCCCTATCCAGTGTTCGGCCCACACACTCTACAGTTGTTCAACTGATCTTATCTTTTCTGGCTTTACTGCTTCATCATAACTTGACTGTCATATTTATATGGGTGCCATCTCATGTCGGCTTACGCCACAATGCCACAGTCGACAGACTAGCAAAGGAAGCCTGCCATTTGCCTCCTCGTGGTGATGGTCGCCCTCTCTCCCTGACTTGTTACCTCTCCAGAGTTCGCACCGCTGCTTTCCTCCCTGTGCGATGCTGCAGAGATGTAGAGAGGCCCTACAGCGTGTCCATCAACCATTACGAGTCTGTCTGCCGCCTCAAGTATTCCTACCATCGCCGGGGTCTCATGGTTCGGAGGCACAATGTTGTCTCTGCTCGTCTGCAGCTGGGCTACAGGCAACAGTGGGAGGTCGCTGGGTTGGAAGGGAAGCCTCCCTTCGCTGAGTGTCACTTGTGCCACTCGCCTCGCTCCGACACTATAGAGCATTATTGCCTGGAGTGCCCTACCGTTTGACACCTGCTGCCCCAGGGCCAGCTGCTTGATGTGGTGTGTCGACACTTATTAAACCACGAAGTTTTAGAAGAACTCTTGGTGCGTCACCCTCGTTTTGGCGGGCTTAAGTAGCTCACTGTGCCCTATGTGGCATATACCTCCATGTAATGTCCCTACATGTTCATGAGTTTTGTCTTTATTTGTGTGTGTGTGTGTGTGTGTGTGTGTGTGTGTATATACATGTATATATTTATGTGTATGTGTGTATGTATGTATATGTATACATATGTCCATAGCTGTTTTTGAGGATTGCATATGTATCATGTTTCACATGTACTGTCTGATGCTGTTGCGTAATAAATTAAATAAATAATAATAATACATGGATTTACTATAGGGAACTGCCAGATGTCTCCTTATACCCCAGTATTTTTCGCACTTTTTACTTGCTGAACTGTACAACAGACAAAAATTTCAGTATTGTGTGTGTGTGTGTGTGTGTGTGTGTGTGTGTTCTTTCCTAATTGTTCTTACCTTATTGTATCTTTACAGGAATGAGTCAAGCTCGTACTGTCCCGTGCCTTAAACCATATTTATCGTACATATCCCTAAATTTTTTAATTGTTTTGGCGCACACTATTTCATTCGGTAGAGCATTCCACTGATCAATTGCTCTATTTGGGAAACTAAATATCCTTACGTCTTTATCACCTCTCTTCTTATGCAGTTTTTTACAGTGTCCCCTTGCTGATGCTTCCCCATATGTTAAGTAATCATTTATGTCTATTTTCTCCTTCCCTGATATGCATTTATATAGCATAATCATGTCACCTCATTTCCTTCTCTCCTGTAGTGTTTGTAGACTCAGTTTATTTAGTCTCTCTTCGTAGCTTAGATCCCTTAAGCTTGGTACCCATCTTGTAGTGGCCCTTTGAACTTTTTCAATCTTGTCTGTGTGTTTTTTGAGATGAGGACTCCAGACCACTGATGCATACTCCAGGGTTGGTCTGATGAATGATGTTATTATCTTTCTTAGCATGTATTCATTTATGTATGTGAATGCTATTCTCATATTTGCAAGCAGTGTATACATGTTCCGTATCTTCTCACTGATGTGGTCAGCCGGAGATAGTCTGTTATTGATAAACACACCTAGGTCCTTCTCTCTTTCTGATGTGTGTAGGGTTTTATTTCCTAATGTATGTCTCGAATCAAATTCGCGACATTACCCTTTTGTGAGAAGCCACGAACTATTAGTGGAAAACTCACTGTTTATCGTTCAGTTAACCGCTCATTCGGACGGAAGCTTTGTCAAATCAAATTTTCAGTGTCATACGTTATCGTCTTTGCGTGAGACATTAGTGCTTCCGCCGAGCGATTTGTTTTGGGCACGTTTCGCTCACTTGACCGTTAGATAAATGCGGCCTACTGCTCCCCTTTTGTTCCCACGACTTACTCAGTCTAGTTAATGCTTTGACGGAGAGAGGTCCTGTGCTCCAGAAGTGTGAGAGGAGAGGTCAGCTAGCACCCAAGCTCCACAAGATCACAGTCTCCAGTACTCCCACCTTGGTGATACAAAGCATTCATCGACTATAGTATTTCCTTTTTGTATTTTCGTAGTCTTAAGAGTTTAGTTAAGATGGTTTTTCCTAGGCGTAAGTATTTAGCTTTCGTGTGAGTGAGTGAGTGCGGTCTCATTGATTTGATTTGAAACGTAACGTTAAATTTATTTTTTGTAATCAATAAATTTAACAGTTCTTTTTCTTGAGCTTAATGTAAAGTAAACTCTTGTTTCATTTCTCCATAATTAAGCTTATTTCCCACATAGCTCCTAGCTTGCATAGACGTTTTACTATTCATAACTGGTACTTAGACCAGTCTTGTTGTATTAACTTAAAATCCGTTGTGCCAGATGGGAGATAAGCATCAGCAAGGACCTGATATTATTATTAGTATTAGTTATTTATTGTCAGGGGTGAAGTAACTTTCTCCAGAGGCTAACAGTACTAATTCAGCATTTGTGAGTAATTAGTCTCTGCTGTGTACTGTTGAGAAAGTTTATAAATTCTCGTTCTGAGAGAATTGTGCGAAGCAGGCCAGCGTAAAGTAATCATTGCTTGATGTAGCAAGACAATCATTGTCCCTGCTCTTTAATATTATTGAATATTAATATCAATTAAATAATATTTAAGCATTTATTCCAAAATTACCGTGATATTATAAAGAGCCCCGTGACAATTGGCGACCTCACCAGGATATTAACTCCTAGCTCTAAAGCTGTTCACGAGATAGTGCTCACTCGTTCATATATAGGAATTTATAATTAAAGTTTATAGGCACAAGTTTACTGGTGTTTACCGTTAATTTAGCAAGTGAATTCTCGCTTTATTAATCCATAGAGTACTTAACTCTATTTAGTACTTTATTCTTGGTAACGCCAGACGATTTTATTCGCTCCTGGGAAATCGCTGTACCAATTGTGTTTATTATTGAGTCTTCCCAGTTTTTTGCATTTTTGCTTTATTCCTTTCCAGTTAACTAGATAAGACTGGTCACCACTAACTTGTGTCTGTACTCTTTACTTGTATTTATTAGTATTCGTTTGCGAAGCAGTCAGTACTCAGTTTCGGTTTGCTTAATAAATTAGCGCCATGGCTACCACCATATTTTTACAGGAAGCCAAAGATATGGGTCTTACGGACCCAACCTAAATTAAAGAGTATATACTCTCACGGCATAATCAGGACCAGCAGCGCGAGAATGATGCCCGTGAAGAGCGTAAGATTCAACGCGAATACGAGCGTGAACAACGAGACAGAGAACGAGAACACGAACGTGCCGAGCGAGAAGCGCGCGAAAAACATGAACTTGAAGTGCTGAAGCTCAAGCGAGATTCCTTGGCTTCAGACACGTCTGGTGCAGTTGGTCCAAGCTCCACGAGCGTTCCCCCTGCACATGTCCTGGCGACCCCACGCATCAAGCTTCCTTCATACAAGGAAAGCGAGTGAATCGAGCCGTACATAGCTCGTTTTGATGACATGGAAGACATGTATCAACTGGATGAGGCAGCTAAGCGGATCCAATTTCTTAGTTTATTTGAGGGCCCTGCCCTCGATATTCTCCACAGAATTCGTGGAGATAATCTCATGTACGAGATGATGAAAGCTGCACTTATTATGGCGTATGGTCTCACAGTAGACGACGCCAAAGTTCAGTTCATGCGAGCTCGTCTCCAAGACAAGGAGACAGCTGTTCAGTTCCTTGATCGTCTCACAGCTTACTTAAATGAGTGGATGGAGAAAGATGAAACTCCTTCCACGCGTGAGGGGATAATTGACCTTATGCCGCGTACACAGCTAGAGAGGTCGTGGCCTGCTGAGCTCATAGCACAGCTTAAGATCTGCCAGGTGAAAGATGCCAGCCAAATGGTAGAAAAGGCTGGCGCATTCTTTACTGCATACGGGTATCAAACTCGCAAGCAGCAAAACACCTGGAAAAGAAAACCTGATAAATCTGGGAAATCGTCTCAGACTGAACCCCAGCAACAAGGCCATTCTCAGAATAATGGCCAAGGTCCAAAACCGCAGTGGAAGGACCAGGGGCAAAACACTCAGAAACCTGAGTGGAAGAGGTACAACAAGTACCCTAACCAGCAGCAGTATCAGCCACGCAACCGACCGTCGGGACAAACTTTTTCACCACCAGCTCAAAAGAGACAGGAAGCGAACGCAGCCTTCATTCCTCAGCAGCAGCACGGTGGTCACGTCCCTACCAGTATGGGTACTCCCCCACAGTTCACTAGTCCCACAGTGACAGTGAACCCTCCTCCACAGATGGCCAATGTTCCATCTTCCCAATATAATTCACAAGGCACAATGTTTGCCGCATCAATTCAGCAGCCTCATAAGTGGCTAGCTGCTTCCTCCACAGGCCCTCCCACAGGTGACAGTACCTTCCTTGTTCAGCCAGGGTTTGTGGGAGGCATTCCTGTGAAGGTCCTGAGAGATAATGGTTCCTCAGGTTGCTCTGTCAAGCAGAGTCTAGTTCGGTCTGAGCAGTATACAGGTCGACAGATCCATGCAAACCTTATTGATGGATCAGTGAGATTGTTCCCTGAGGCATGTATCCAGGTGGCATCTCCATTTTATACTGGTACGACACTCGCAGTTGTCATGCCAGAACCCTTATTTGACCTCATCATCGGCAATATTTCCGGAGTCAAGGATAGTTGCCCTGATGATGATGCTACTCAGACTTCGGCTGCTGCGGTAACATGAGCCATGGCTGAGGCTCCAGACTGTGTCACCCCAGTGATCATTGAATCGCCGCAAGATCTGATGTGTAGTCAACTTGTTGTACAAGAACAACATTCTGACCCGACACTTGCTGCCGTGCGGAACAAACAAAAGGGTCGAGTGATTAAGTATTCACGGGGAGGTCGAGCCAAGTTCCTTCGTAAACAAGGATGGCTCTACCGTGAGTCACAAACACCCGAGGGAGAGGTTCGACTGCAGTTTGTCGTTCCCGCCAAGTACCGCCTAGTAGTGTTACAATGGGGTCATTGTTCAGCCTCAGGAGGTCACATGGGCAAAAGGAAGACCCAGGGCCGTATCCGAGCTGACTTTTTCTGGCCAGGGATGGGACGAGACATAGATAGTTTTGTCCGTTCCTGCAGTGTGTGTCAAAGTAACACCGCTAATCAGGGACATGCCCTTCCTGTGCCGTTTGTAACCACACCTGTAATCTCCTAGTCAGTTGAGAGAAAGGGTAGCGGTGAAGTGGGTGCAGACCTGACGTCTCGCCCATTGGCCCCACAGGACACATTATGTCCAGGGCCTGTACATACATATTATGTACCTTAGTTTAAGGGGGAAGTTGAGAGGCGACTCGAGGCTATGGAAGACCCGAGTTTGCAAAAGGATTATCAGCTCCCCGATATTAATATAAGTACTGTAGGTTAAGGGGGAAGTTCGAGAGAGAACTCCGCAGAGGCGACTCGAGGCTATGGAAGACCTGAGTTTGCACAAGGATTCTCAGCTCCCCGATACTAATATAAGTACTGTAGGTTAAGGGGGAAGTTCGAGAGAGAACTCCGCAGAGGCGACTCGAGGCTATGGAAGACCTGAGTTTGCACAAGGATTCTCAGCTCCCCGATACTAATATAAGTACTGTAGGTTAAGGGGGAAGTTCGAGAGAGAACTCCGCAGAGGTGACTTGAGGCTATGGAAGACCCGAGTTTGCACAAGGATTCTCAGTTTCCCGATACTAATATAAGTACTGTAGGTTAAGGGGGAAGTTTGAGAGAGAACTCCGCAGAGGCGACTCGAGGCTATGGAAGACCCGAGTTTGCACAAGGATTCTCAGCTCTCCGATACTAATATAAGTACTGTAGGTTAAGGGGGAAGTGAGAACTCCGCGAGGCGACTCGAGGCTATGGAAGACCCAAGTTTGCACAAGGATTCTCAGCTCCCCGATATTAAAATAAGTACTGTAGGTTAGGGCACAGGGTGAGGACCCGTGTGCAGTTTGAGGCAATGGAAGATCCGAGTTTGCACAAGGATTCTCAACTTGCCAACCATAATCGTGTGCTATAATTAACGGCGACCTCGAATGTACTGATTGCTAGGCAGAGAGAGTAATTGTAAATAATAAGAATTTTGTCTCATTGACACTTTTGATGCTCCACCTTAATTGGTTTTGCAGGTACAGCAATGGGTGTAGCAGTTTTGCTGTGTGGCCCAGCTGATCGTCTGCCGCACGCTGCCGCCTCTTCTCCTCTGCCTTCGTCGTCGTCATATTATTATTATTGTGTCATTTTACACATAGGTACAGTCACACTACAACTGTCACACCTACACCGTGTATTACATACATCACACTACACAACAATTAGTTGTCAGTGTAAATGTAGCAACTTTTCGCTCAGTTTGACCTGAGTACAGGATTTTCACCGTCGTCACGGAGTTTTTCCCTCAAGCTTGCTTCTATTAACGTAAATACGAGGTTTTTTCGCACACTGGCGACTGCGACTTTCTCCTGTAGCAGGATAGCACACACACCACAGTGTGAATCTTGTGTGAATGACTTAGGATGTGTACATATATATATATATATATATATATATATATATATATATATATATATATATATATATATATATATATATATATATATATCCACAAATTTTTTCCCATAAGGAAAAAATCTAATTTTGTAGGGGCGTAATGTCACGAATCAAATTCGCGACATTACCCTTTTGTGAGAAGCCACGAACTATTAGTGGAAAACTCACTGTTTATCGTTCAGTTAACCGCTCATTCGGACGGAAGCTTTGTCAAATCAATTTTTCAGTGTCATACGTTATCGTCTTTGTGTGAGACATTAGTGTTTCCGCCGAGCGATTTGTTTTGGGCGCGTTTCGCTCACTTGACCGTTAGATAAATGTGGCCTACTGCTCCCCTTTTGTTCCCACGACTTACTCAGTCTAGTTAATGCTTTGACGGAGAGAGGTCCTGTGCTCCAGAAGTGTGAGAGGAGAGGTCAGCTAGCACCCAAGCTCCACAAGATCACAGTCTCCAGTACTCCCACCTTGGTGATACAAAGCATTCATCGACTATAGTATTTCCTTTTTGTATTTTCGTAGTCTTAAGAGTTTAGTTAAGATGTTTTTTCCTAGGCGTAAGTATTTAGCTTTTGTGTGAGTGAGTGACTGCGGTCTCATTGATTTGATTTGAAATGTAACATTAAATTTATTTTTTGTAATCAATAAATTTAACAGTTCTTTTTCTTGAGATTAATGTAAAGTAAACTCTTGTTTCATTTCTCCATAATTAAGCTTATTTCCCACATAGCTCCTAGCTTGCATAGACGTTTTACTATTCATAACTGGTACTTAGACCAGTCTTGTTGTATTAACTTAAAATCCGTTGTGCCAGATAGTAGTTAAGCATCAGCAAGGACCTGATATTATTATTAGTATTAGTTATTTAGTGTCAGGGGTGAAGTAACTTTCTCCAGAGGCTAACAATACTAATTCAGCATTTGTGAGTAATTAGTCTCTGCTGTGTACTGTTGAGAAAGTTTATAAATTCTCGTTCTGAGAGAATCGTGCGAAGCAGGCCAGCGTAAAGTAATCATTGCTTGATGTAGCAAGACAATCATTGTCCCTGCTCTTTAATATTATTGAATATTAATATCAATTAAATAATATTTAAGCATTTATTCCAAAATTACCGTGATATTATAAAAAGCCCCGTGACAATGTATAATCCCAATCAGGTCTTTTTCCACTTTTACCAAACTTGATTACATGACACTTGCCCACATTGAATTCCATGTACCATGTATTACTCCATTAATGAAGTTTGTTTAATTCTTCTTGTAGCTCTTTATAGGAGTCTGTGTTAGTACTTCTCCTTTGTATTTTTGCATCATCTGCAAACATATTTAGATAGCTTTCATTTCCAGTGTTACTGTCTATATCATTTATATACACTAAAAACATGATTGGTGCCAGCACTGAGCCCTGTGGTACTCCAATAGTCACTTCTTTCCATGATGAGTAATTTCCCCTTAGTACTGTTCTCATTTCTCTTTTCATGAGAAAATCTTGCATCCAACAAAACAGTTTGCCTCGAATTCTTCCTTGATGGTACAGTTTCCATAAAAGTCTTTGGTGTGGTACTGTGTCAAATGCTTTCTTGAAGTCGAAATAGATACTGTCCACCCATCCTTCTCTTTCCTGTAATGTGTCTGTTACTCTGTCATAGTAGCTCAACAGATTAGTAACACATGATTATGCTTTTCTGAAACCAAACTGTCTTTCTGTTATAACATTGTGTTTTAGATGATTTACCCAAGCTTTTCTTATAAGCTTTTCTAATACCTTGCTTACAACACTGGTTAGTGATACTGGTCGGTAGTTGAGTTGATTTTGTCTGTTCCCTTTCTTGAATAACAAAAAAAAATGTTTGCTTTCTTCCAAATATCAAGTAGTTTACCATGACTCAAGGATTTCTTGAAAATTAAAAATAATGGTCTACTTAACTCCTTATGCACATTCACGTAGCACCCAACATGAAATTTCATCAGGACCATTTGTTTTTCCTTTGTCTAATTTACTTAGCTCTTCCTGTATTACTTTTTCTGATGTTGTGTATCTGGTAGTATGTGTGGGCATGCATGTTCCACATAATCCCTCTCAAAATTTTTTTCTTCCGTAAAAACTGATTGGAAATTCTTGTTTAGTGCTTCACAAATATCTTTCTCTTGTGTATAAGTGATTCCCTCTTCCGTAATGGATTGTATTTTATCTTTTACTTTGGTTTTGGGTCTGATGTAGCTGTAAAATAGCTTCGGTTGATCACTATTTTTATTTATGATATCCTCCTCAAACTGTTTTTGGGCTTCCCTCCTTATTCTCGTATAATCGTTTCTTGCCTGTTTGTAATTATTATATGCCCTTTCACTCTTGTGTCTTCTGTAGCTATTCCACAACAAATCTCTTCTTTCTTTTGATTTTTATACATTCTGTATTGAACCATTTCTTTATTTTCTTTTCTGCTTCTTTGTGCTGTGGGATGTACTTCTGAACTCCTATTTTATAAGGTTCACAGAATTTTTTATATAGAGCATTTAAATCTTGTCCTCTAAGCTCCTTTTCCCAATCATTTTCTAAGAAATACTTCTTTAGGTCATGATAGTTACCCTTGTTATAGTTTAGACTCTTTTTGTAACTTTCGTTGCTGTTAACTACGTCATATGCTATCCTGAAGTTGTAATTTATTACTGCATGGTCGCTTTTGCCGAATGGAGGGTGATATATTAAATTGTCAATATCGTTTTCTTGCCTAGTAAATATGAGATCTAGCACTGAGGGTACATCGAGTCCTCTTTTTCTGGTGCTTTCTCTTGCATGTTGCGTTAGGAAAAACTCTTGCACGAGATCCAGGAGCTTTTGGTCCCAACAGCTTCCTTGGTTTATTACCGGTATATCTAGAGTACTCCAATTTATATTTGTATTAAAATCTCCAGTTAGTATAATTCTTCAGATTTCTCTTCCATTTTATGTAGTAATGCTCTTAAACTCTGAATTGTATTCTCTGTCAGGTCCTCATATTCATCTGTTTCCCATGTGTTTGACTTGGGTGACATGTACAAAGTGGCTACAATTACTTTCCCTTCAGATGTATTGATCTCTACTGCAATCATTTCTACTTGTGAGGGTATATCTAGTTCTATTTCTTTGACTTTTAGATTTTTCTTAGTTAATATTATAATTCCTCCACCTTTTTTTAAGTTCCTATCTCTTCACCATATATTATATTCCTCCAAATTTAGGATGTCATTTGATATCCTTGGTGTTAATTTTGTTTCAGTTAGGCATATTATATGTTGTTCATTTTCTCTGGCCTAATCATTCATCTCTAATAATTTAGATACCATTCCATCCACATTTGAGTACATCAACTTAATCATCTTGTTTATATACTTGTCATGACATGGTTCTACTACCTTCCTCCTTTTTATTCCCTCCTGTTTATGTACCACTTTCGTACCTGGAATCCTATTACTTTGTAAAAAAAAAAAAAAAAAATGTATTCTCCTCTGATCTTCCCTCATTTTTTGTTTTTGCTTCCTCCCTCTACTCTTTCAGTAATTCCAATTCATCTTGTGTTAGGCATCTTTTTATCCATACATTTTTGAACTCCTCTTTTTCCATAAGATTCTTTGCATTTTTTAGAATCTCCTCCACGATGTTTACACTCGGGAAGATTACCTTTAGGGGTCTTGACTTGCTTCTCTCGTATTTCACTAACCTTTTGTGTTCGTCTATGTCTTTACTACAGATTTCCTCTGATACTTCTTTCAATATGCTCATTACATTTGCCATCTCCTTTTTGTCTCTTGAGATCTTTTTACTTCTTCCTCTTCTATATCAGTGATTACTATAGATTTGTTGATATCTACTGAATCTCTAACTTAGGATTGTTTTGGATTATTCTTTTCACTTCCTTTTTAATGCTTTTTTCTTCCACCCTTGTTTCTAAGTCTTTCTTTACTTTCACCATTTCATAAATGGTTTCCACATCATTTTTGTAGCTTTGCACAGCTTCATTCTCCTGTGTTATCTTCTCAGCATCACTGCTCTGGTCTGTCAGACTGCTTACTTGCCTAATTGTCTCTGTATCATTTTTGAACTCTTCCATAATACTCTTGTGGTTGACTACTGTACTTGCCATTTCATTAATTTTCCTCCTAAGTGTACCCACTTCTACTGTCAGCTCATCTATGGTTGTGTCTTTCTTGTTTACTTCCTTTACTAATTTTTCTATTTCTTCCTTTTGCAAGTGCATCTGTTTCTTAATTTCATCAATCTCATTTTGAAAAGCCATCTCTAGTCTGTGTACTCGTTCCATTAGTTTATTGCGAGTCTCCATTTCAACCAGTTCTTGGTAGAAATCATCATTCTGCTTTCTACCTTTATCCCTTTTCTTTTCCAGATTTGCTTTACTGAAGTATGTGGTCATATTGCAGTACCAAAACCACATATAGTACTTTACATTCCCTGGGGGAAATGTAGACTAAACAAACGATCAGCTGACTGCGCATTCTTGCACTACTTTGTTTTCTTTTCTGTTTGAACAAGTTCTGCTTAAAACTTATTATTATTTTTTTATATTTTAGAACACCATTTAGCCTAACTTGGTACAGAGTTTGACTCATACAAAGATACTAATTTACGTAATGCCACTGGCCAAGTTGACCGGGTATGGAGCGGTGGTAGCGTGCATCTGCTCTCGTCGGTGCCTCGTGTGTGTGTGTGTGTGTGTGTGGTTCTTTTCACCAGAAAATACCCACTTCATCACCCGACTATTGGGAGCCACGCTGAAGAATGGGTAGCTCAAGTGGAGACAATATAAAGCCTCGTGGTTATGGATTGTGGCATAAACTGGGTGTTAGTGGTGGAGGCAGTGGTGCCAGCACTTACTGAGATGGTGTCACAGGAAGGAGTGACGGGTTCAAAATGCTCCAGCGTTGGCAACAAGGAAGGGGGAAAACATATGGTGATAAAGTCGATCATTGAAAGTACCGTAACGAGATGTCGTCCGTAATGGTGGTTGGAAAGGAATATGTTTCTTCGAGCTGGGTTTGTGTCGGACTGGGTGTTAGGAAAGGTGTCAGTCATGGTGAATGAAGACGAAATGATATCCTGGTGGAAACGAATGATGGCATTAACGGAGGGGAAGGTGCTGGTGTCAGTTGTGGAGATTGGTGTGGATGTGTTTCCTAGGGCAATAAATACTGTATGGTGTATGAACAGTGTCTTTGCAATTTTGTTCATAGAGACTGCGAATAGCTTAGTGTCATTATGAGTTAATTTAAAAGTAATCGATATCAAATGCAAGAGATCACCACTTGAACTCTGAGTTGTTTTGTTTGTTTGCATTTTTATTGGATCATCCTACATTCCCTTGGGACCGTTGTTAATCTACAATTCGATCTATCTTGGTCAGTGCTGTAATGCATGGAAGGAAACAATTATGTCCACCGTTGATACGTTTTCATGTCTACATTCGTATATATAAGTAATCATGCTAACACAGTCTCCCGTATCTCGTTGTCGAACACCCATATTTGTGTGTGGGTCATAGGTAGTGTTGCCACTCAGAGTACATTTGTACCAGTTTGGTACATTTTCATAATTTCTGGTACAAGGTACACCGTCGAGATTTTTGGTACATTTTGAAGAATGCTGGTACATTTTGGTACAAAATGGTCTTCATCTTGGTATAGTTTCCATATACTCTTCTTTACGCGTACGGCAGTGGCCTCACATTGCTGCCAAACATACGATCAGCTGTAAATGAATATTATCAACTAAAAAAAATTAGCCAAAATCAAGTTGTAAGCTTGTATATGCCAATATTTTGAAGACCCTAAATGTTACCAGTCATTGACGTGACTCCCGAAATACAAGACTACCTATATTAATCTGAATGTATAAGACAATTTGGGACAGTTTGTTCACATCAGTCAGTGTTACTCAACTCCAATATGAGTTTTGGCGTCATCTTATACACAAAGATTTAGAAGCTCTTAGAATATGAACTGCCTGTTCAAACTGTTAACTCTTCTTAAGGCTTGGAAATTATCTACAATAAAATTTGTTCACACACATGAATCTCCTAAGTGATATTCTGGTAATACAAAGGTTTAGTATGTCTCGTTAATATCGAACGCTGAGGCTTGAATATACAGTATTGGATGTTGACAATATAATAGGTTTACCGGTTCTGTTCCCTCAAGGGTCCCTGGTTCTTGTTGGCTGCTGTGACTACTCTGATTGTGGCTCAACTTCCTTTCCTTCTAGAACTCCATGGAAGTTATCTATCAGTGTTTTTATGTCATTGCTGAAGTTGCTTAAATCATCAGGTAATTATGTACTTTGGTAAATATGAATAATAGGGGCATTATCTAGTTTTCTTTCTTAGCATACTAGTCATTTTTCTCTCTTACTGTTCTTTACTTTCCCCTTGCAGTTTTCTACACTGAAAGGCGGAAAGACGATTTTATGTTAGTAGAGTACGTATTTGTTTTATTTTGAATATTTATTCCATTCCTGACAATATTAACTTTCCGACGGGTACCCCTATTATGAATACCCCAAAATCCAAAATTACCCAACAACTTGCTGATTTGATACATTATTATGAAAACTGGTACAATTTTGGTACGTTTAGAAATTTGGCAGTGGCAACACTGGTCATACGCGCTGAGGGTTTGTCCACCCGGGTCATAGACCATAAAGATGTATGCATCCGGGAGGAGAGGCGTGTATGGAACAGAGCAAACTTGAATGGAGTAATTAATGAGGTTAATGACGCCCTAAGTGATATATCCGATATACTTGAAGAGATGGCTTAAAAATGCATTAATGTAAACCATCTGAGAGACTGAATGTGAATGAATAAACTGGTTTAATAATAATATCGTAATCACTCAAACAACTGGAAAACAGCCTGCACGCATTAAAAAAAAAAAATGAATACAACTCCACACAGGGAAAGGAACTATTCCTTATCCCCTAGGGTGGGAATGGAAGTGCATTCCTTAACTTCTCTGATCGTACTGTACTGCTGAGTAAGCAGGGGTAAAGGAGTAACAAACTTTGTCCGAGAAACTGACCATACCATTTTCAAACTCAGTTTCTTCAAGTTTTCAGCTGCCCAGGCACCACCAACTGAACTACAGGTGAAGTCACGGTGGTCGCTGCAGTTTTCAGTTTCATTTCATGTACAGGGAGATGGAATAAGTGTAAAATTTAACCTGGGCAAGTATATTCCTAACTCATTTCAAGATAATATATTTTATTTAACTCATTCAGAGAGACGACGTCTTTGAACTGAAATGAATTATTAGATAAAATCTTGTCGCAGCAACAACCCGGTCACATGGCGTCCCCCCTCCCACCCCCCTAAAAAAAAAAAAAAAAAAAACGCATACTAAGACAAAATCGTTATCTCTTACATGAATGAATAAGCCTAAAAAATGGCAACAAAACAAAAACGTAAATGTCAGTTAACTATAAAAAATATACGAAGGCCGCCTTCTTAGGAAAACCAAAAACATCACCCAGATAGTCTGAGGCTCCAAGTATGGAGGACAGATAGCCGGTGTCTGGAAATGTTTCGTGTTACCTATAAGTAATTTTTAAAAAACTTGAATACATCATCCATCATCATCCACCCACTTAGTGTAGCGATACTCTGTTTTTCGGGTAGCCCTGCAGCTGAGTGACAAGCCAAATGATTTCCTGTAAACAAGGGAAGCATTTACAATGCTGGATGGTAACCTTATAACCAACCAACACGTGTCCCCTACGTGACAACAAATGGGTTGGCGGAGTGTTAGTGCCCCTCCCTGGAAAACAACTAAAAATACGAACAAAAAGCCTCGGACTAGGATTGACCAAAAGATGACGACTAAGGACCGAACAAAGGACATAATGCTAATAGCTACATGGAATGTACGAGGTGCAAATGATGAGGTGAAAAAAAAGAGAGATTGTCGAGATGCTTGAGGGTGCGAAAGTGGATGTATGTGGATTAACTGAAACAAAATGGAGAAGTGAGACTGTGAGAGAATGGGAGTATGGATGGGGTATGTGAACGAGAGTAAGTGAGAATGAGGGGGCAAAAGAAGGCGTGTGTATTGTTGTAACAGATGGAAGGAGAATATAAGAGAGTATGGATCAGTTGGCTCAAGGATTGTGTGGGTAAGATTGAAAGTTGGACTACAAATGTGGGCCATTTGTGTGCATGTATGCATCAACGCAAGACTATGCAAGCAGAGTGAGGAAAAAATTTTGGACAAATGTGGAAGCGAGCATGGAAATGTATGAAAGGAATGAAAGAGAGTTTTTGACTGGAGATATGAATGGAAAAGTAGGGAATGTGAAGGTGGATGGAGTAGTTGGTGAGTGGGGTATGCCTGCAGAGATGGATGAGAATGACAGTGCTTTAGTGGAGAGATGGATGAGAATGGCAATGCTTTAGTGCAGGGAGGGGGTTGCTGATACCTAATACCCTCTTCAGGCACAAAATGATCCATAGGTATACGTGGCGATTGATGAGAAGGGCAGGTGGTGAACTGAATGAACAGAAGGCAGTGATCGATTATGTGTGTGTGGATGAAAGGATGAGGTGTGTAATGGATGCAAGAGTATATAGAGGTTGGGGAAGTGAACTTTCGGGCCACCACTTGGTGGTGGTCAGAATCAAGGTCCAAATAAAATGGAGAAATTGAAGAAGGGAGGACGGGAGGAAGTACTTCATACAAGGAGGGTGGAAACGTTACACGAGGATTTAAAAAAAAAAAAAAAGGCAGAATATAAGAAGGAAGTGGAGGAACGATTTGGTAAATATAAATTGGAGCAGATGGGGGACATGGAAGGTGTGTGCAAGATATTCACAGAAGAAATCTGTGCAGCATGTGAGGTGGTGTGTGGGGTGAAGAGAAGACGAAAGGGGGTGCAGGGAACAGCTTAGTGGACTGAAGAGGTTAGAGAGGCTGTGGCACAAAAGAAGAAAGCATATAGTGAGTGGATGAGAAACAGGGGCGTGGAAGAAGTTGAGAGACAGAAGAAAGATTTATATGTAGAGAGGAAGAGAGAGGTGAAAAGATTAGTATAAGAGAGTAAAAAGAAAGTGGATGAGGATTTTGGAGGTAAGTGCAAAAAAAGTAAAGAAGTAAAAAGAGAGTGTAAAGTGGAGGGAAGGTAAGAAAATGTTCTGGAAAGAGGTAAAGAGAGTTAGACAGGGTGCCAAAGAAGTTAGTTGGGAGTGAAATATAAAAATGGTAGATTACTAGTGGAGAAGGGAGAGAAAGTGAGCAGATGGAGAAAACACTTTAAGGAACTGTTGAACATAAAAAATGAAAGTATTGCAAGTATTAGTGGCTGGGGAATGGCTGGAAGAAGGAGGGATGTGAGGGGAGAGGAAGAAATCAGTAGGATGGAAGTTGTGGAAGCAATGAAGAAAGTTGAAATGGAGAAAGCCCCAGTAATTGATGGAGTGTGTGGTGAAATGCTAAAACCATGGGGGATAGATAGTAGTAGGATGGATGTGGAAGATTTGCAGATTGGCCTGGGAGGAAGGTAAAATGCCGGAAGATTGGAAGACAGGTATAATTGTTTCCCTGCACAAAGAAAAAGGGAAAAAGAAGTGTGCGGTAATCATAGGGGCATTTGTCTTCTTGGTGTAATAGGAAAAGTGTATGGCAGGATACTTTCTGACAGAGTTAGGGAAGTAACAGGAATTAGTTGGAGAAGAACAGGGAGGTTTTGGGAAGGGAAGAGGTTGTTTAGATCAGATATGCTTTCTTAGATCTTTAGTGGAAAAGTTTCTACAAAAGGGAAAGAAGTTGTATGCGGCCTTCATGGATTTGGAGAGAGCATATGACAGGGTGGATAGACAAGGATTGTGGAAAGTATTAAGAATATATGGAGTAGATGGGAAGTTGTTGAAGGCCGTGAAGAGTATGTATGAAGGTGCTAAGGCTGCAGTGCATGTGGATAATGAACTGAGTGAATTTTTCTGTATGAAGGTTGGATTGAAAACGGATGTGTCATGTCTCCATGGCTCTTCAATCTGTATATGGATGGGGTTACAAAAGAGATACAAAGTAGGACAGTGGATGTTGGAGCTGCCCTAGTGAGAGAGGGCGGTGTTTGGAAACTCTCTGTACTGTTGTTTGCAAATGATACTGTGTTGTTAAGTGAAGACGAAGAGGAGCGCAAGGTTTGGTCGATGAGTTTGGAGGAGTGTGTAAGAAACGGAATCTAAAGGTGAATGTAGGGAAGGGTAAAGTTGCGGTCTTCTAAAGAAGTGAAGTCAGTGAATGTACAGTGAGGTTGGGTGATGAGGAAATGGAAAATGTGAGTGCTTTTAAGTACTTGGGTAGTGCGATGAGTAAGGATGGAAGTTTAGAGGGTGAAGTGCTTGATAGGGTACAACAGAGAAGAATGGTTGCTTGTTCCTCGAAAGCATTGATAAGAAACAGGAAAGTGAGCCTGAAGTGAAAAAGCTACTGCATGGCAGTACTGTGATACCAACTCTAATGTATGGATGTAAGCTTGGACCTTTTTTGAGGGACAGAAGTCAAGAGTGAGAGCAGTGGAAATAAGTTTTTTGAAAGGAGCATGTGGAGTCACATGGAGTGACAGACTGACAAATAAAGAAGTGAAGGAGCATAGTGGTGTGGATGTGGATGTGATGTGAATCATTAGGAGAAACACACACAGGTGGTTTGGCCAAATGGAGAGGATGGAGAGTGAGAGACTGACGAGGAGACTGTATCTGAGTGAGGTGAAGGGAAGGAGAGGGAAGGGGAGGCTAAGGATGAAGTGGAGGGATGGAGTGGAGAAGTATATGAGAGAGGAGGGTGTGAGCTGGAAGCAGGGCAATGAAATGGCAGGGGACAGGGCGACATGGAGGTGGTTTGTTTGTGGCCACCTCTTACGGGATTAAGGCACCTGGCAATAGATAGATAGATAGGATATACCTCCCGTAAGGGAGAGGTTACTGTAAGTTACTGGTAAATCTAACGCCTATATTCTGAAAAGTGTATTGGAAGTTGAACAAAACCGTTTGAAGGTACAAAAAAATATACAAATGAAAAATGCATGTAGCAGTTACTTGATTCACAAAGTAAACTGAAGATCAAAGGAAAAGTATATATGAATTTTTTTTTTTAATATAATCCTCTTAGTTTATGCCTTATGTGAGGTCAACAGGATAAAAAAAAATTATCATTAATGCACTTTTTTAGGAAGTGTCTTCTGAAAATTTGTTAAAATTTGAAGATAGGATTGCTTAAATATTTAGCTTTACATTTTCCCAAGCATTTGGCACACCTAGTAATCTGCTCCGACTGTTGGGACATTTACCTCCATACATTGTCGCTGTGCTTGAACAATATCTCATTCTTTACGAGTTGTGATGGTATACTGGCTAACGATGGAAGGTTATGATTAATTTCTCTCTTGACCTGTGTGGTAGGTCAACAGGGAAGCAAACATAATTCACACAAAGCCAAACCCATTGGTCATTTTCGTTCTTTTGCAACCAGTCTCTCGTAGTTCTGTGAAAGAACAAGACAATTTATGGATGTTGATGCCTTCCATCATACGTCATCGTGACCTGCACCATAATCTGATGTAATCTCTTGTTGCAATTTAGCATTCAAGATCGACAGAAGGCAGCTTTACATCTGCTTAAAGTGAACTGAGTGTAGTTATAAATAATACCCTACTGATAATAATATCATCATCGGCATCAATGGTAAAGCCAAGGAGGTTTTCTAGTCACTTGGAATCCACCCTCCATCCGCGGTTCCCTTTAGGTTGGTCGCTATGGTCATTGGTGAATTATGAGGTCTGCCACTGGCAAGCTTTCCTTTCCATAATGCATTTGTTCCCACCGTATTTATATTTTTGCACTCCCATGTATTTAAAACATGAATGGCAGGTGCACAGCTTCATTTTTCTTATACAAGCCCTTCAGCCTAGGTTTGTTGATATTTTCTCCTGGCACCTTACATGAACGCAACATATTATATTAATTTCAAGACGCATACTAGTATAATAACATTTTTTCACCACAAACACTCAACAGTTCTTAAGTTTGTGTCCTATCAGGCTACACAGTAGATTCTAAAACCAGTATGTTCCAATGCCTGACATTACGTGGAACTTATGCAGTAATGATAAACATCACAATAAAAATGCAGTGTACAAATTTTTGAAAAATATCTTTTAACCCTGTCACGCATGGATAAGTTAAGAAGTTTTGTGGGACATGATGCGCCTGCTTTTCTCCCCTCCCCCCCGCTTGCCGCGCGCTCGAAATGTGTATATTCTTTGCTTATTTTCACCACCAAAACATATTTATTATGCCACAAAACCCACATATTCCTATTCGTCAATGTTTGTTATACACGATATGCAAAAAAAAACCACACACACAAAAACACACTATACAT